>NW_027272173.1:0-225000 GCF_040938485.1 Diadema antillarum
ACCCCTGTTCCGTGCCTTGAGGTGTCCAAAGATTTACTCTACCATTACAGTATAGCTGCCTTGGGTGATTTTCACCACCATAAAGGAGACCTGCAATACTTGCAAACTTTAGATAGTACCCGCATTTACACCTTCTAACAGCGCGATTTTTAAATCGCGATATTTTGGTTCCACCGTTTACACTTGCGCAAAAAGCGTGTGAAGTTTGAGCTTCACAAAACATTGCGATTTTTTGGTCGGTAGTGCGCATGTGTAATTTACCTCTCTTCAACATGGCAGACGAGTGGAAGCGCGGGCTATTCTTATTCACTGCAGTGCAGTCTATATTGCTCACAACTATTGCTAGCTGGTTGAAACGTTGAGTCAAGGCTTTTTATCAGTCCAATGCACACATAAATATGTGTTTCTCGAGAGTGTAAACTTACAGTAAAACTATATAGCTTCAGGCCCCTGGGAGCAACTTTTTCCACAGGGGTGCTGAACCCCTGACCCACCCCGGTTGCCGGACCATATTAGCAGCGTTTTAGTATATTGGGGGGGGGGGGGGGCAGGGAGGTGAAGGGAGGGGATGGGGACATCGAAACGAGGGTGAGAAAGCCATCTAGGTGTCTACCACACAAGGAAACTTTTGCACTCTTATTGAAATTGAACACACTTTATGTGGTAAATTTTGAAATTCTTCAATCAAGAAAAAAAAAGTGAATATTCGTGGACTATGTTCATGGATGAATTGCTGAACGCCCCACCTCTTGATTCGTGTGTGTGTCTTTCACTTTGTATAAGTCCATGGAAGGGGACCTACGGGGGAGGGTGTGGGAGGGGATATCCCCCTCCCACACTGGAGAGATTTGGATTTTCATTCCTGAAATTCAGCGATCTGGTGCACACTTTTGGTGAAATTTCTTAAAAAGTATTTAAAAAATATTCACAGAAATGTGAATGACCATTAAATCGGGTTACAATCAACTCTTGTTCCGTGTGCGCATCATCACTGTGAGGGGGTATCCCCTCCCACCCTGGAGAGATTCTGAATTTTCATATCTGAAATTCAGGGATCTGACGCACACTTTTGGTGAATATTTTAAAAAAGTATGAAAATAAAATATTCACAGAAATGTGAATGACCAATGTGAATGACCAATAAATTGGGTTACAATCAACTCTTGTTCCATGTGTGCGTCATCACTGTGAAATAACTGTATGGAAGTTGATGAGGCGGGGATGGGAGGTGGCTACCATGCGACGGAGCTTTTGCATTTGTAGAATTTAATTACAACGATATGATGCACAATCATGGTATGGACTATCCCCATATATGTATCAGAGAATCGTTTGTTGGTCTTTGCTTTGTATAAGTCTATGGAAGGGGACATAAGGGGGAGGGTGTGGGAGGGGGTATCCCCCTCCCACACAAGGGAGATTTTGGATATTTAGACCTGAAATTCAGTGATTTGGTGCACACTTTTGAAATTAAAAAAAAAAGTATGAAAGATAAATATTCACAGAAATGTGAATGACCTTTAAATCGGGGTATAATCAGCTCTTGTTCTAGGTATGCATCATCACTGTGTGATAAATGTAAGGAAGTTGAGAAGGCGGGGTTGGGAGGGGTAGCCCCCTCCCAAACGACGGAGCTTTTGCATTTTAGAATTGGAATATACATTGTACAATGTTTAATGATCTGATGCAAAATCTTGGTGGAATATCCTGGAGTTTGTATCAGACAAGTGTATTAAGACATCTATGGAGGGAGACCAAGCGGGGAAGGATGTGGGAGGATGTATCCCCTTCCTACAAGAGAGAGCTTTTGCATCTTTTTGATTGTGATTCAAAGATGTGGAATTTCTGGCGCATACTTTTGATTTAATATGTAATGTAATGTAGCTATAATCAATGCAAGGGGTGGAGGCTAATACAGCAAGGTGGAGGATTTTAGAAGGGGTCGTCCCCCATCCCCTAACCCCTCCCATTCGAGAGAGCCTTTGTATTTTAAGGATTGAAATGAAAATATTTTGTCTCTACACAATAGTCATTTATGATGGAGTATTTGAAAAACTGTCAAACAAAGAAGCATAAGCATACTAAATGTAGTAGGGGAATAAGGGTAAACTGAAAGAGAATATCCCCTTCCCACATTTTGGAACTTTTGGATTTGTTTAAATTGAAGTGACAGATCTGGTGGGCACTTTTTGATGAAATATTAAGTGTAATTAAGTGAAATATGAAGTGTCGATCTCAAAAGTCTACTAAGTGGATGGAAGTTGGCCTATAAGGGGGGGGAGGGGTATCCCTCCCAGGGTCATTTTCCATTTTCAGAATTGAAATTAAACGATCTTGTGCACTTTTGGTGAAATATCTGGACAGTTTCTATTTTTTTTTTTTTAATAAAAATTCCACATCGTGGGAATTTTTTTTTTTTTTTTGGGGGGGGGGATTGGGAGGGTGGGGGCAAAGCTTTGCATAGCTCCCACCCGATATTTTTATTCCAGGATTAATGCTATTTGGTATGAGGAAACTGTGTTATTTTTAGAATCCAATTGACATTGTCTCGCAAACACATTTTTTTGGTGGAAGTAGGGAAATAATCAATCCAAGAAGTGTACTACTACTACGTCTATGGAACGTATGGAGGGGAACTAAGCGGGGAAATGGTTAGGGCCTAAATGAAAGGAGGATATTATATTCCCACACGATAAAATTTATCTTGCATTTTTTGAACAGAAATGAGAGATCTTTTGATGAAAGAAATCATTCGGAGATATGCCAATCTTATGGGAAAGGACCAAAGGGGGAGGATGTGGAAGGGGGTATAAACCCATTTTTTAGAATTGAACTGCAACAATGCCTTGCACAGTTTCGGTAAAATATTTGGACAGTTTTCCATCACAAAAAACAAGAAAATCTCCGACATCCCGAAAATCATTATTGGAGGGGGGTAATATCATGGCAACTACCCCGCACCCTTGCATACGAGGGAGCTTTTGCATTACTCTAGAATAGAAAGGAAAATATCGTGAGAGGGGGTATTTCCCTCCAATACAAGGGAGATTTCGCATTTCAGAATTGACAGGTGCACACATTGTATGAAGATTGGGACAGTGTCGAATAAAAAAAAATTCCACATCTTGGAAATTACTGGGGGGGGGGTCAACATGATATGCTGCCCCTCCATCGATGCTCTCCTGAAGGGGGTACCCTCCCCCTAATGAGGGAACTTCTGCATTTTTAGATTTGAAATTCAGCAATCTAGTGAGCCCTTCAGGTATAGCATATTTAAAAAAAAAATCAATAGAAAAGTAGGAAAAGCAAAATATCCAGGGACAATGGAAATGCTTTAATAGTGCTGTCTGCACTTTAAGCTTGTTCTGCGTGGGAGGGGGATACCCCTCCCACGCTATGGGGATTTCGCATTTTCAGAAGTGAAATTCAGCAATCTGATGCACACTTTGGGTGGGATATTTGGACAATTTTCTATAAAAAAAAAAGAAGCAAATTTCCCTGTAAAAAGATATAAGTTGGGGGTGCAGAAGCACCCCCAACTTTTATTTTTCACAGGGGTGCTATGCCCCCCTGCTCAAAAAGTCAGGGGTGCTGCAGCACCCCCAGCACCCCCGGCTCCCAGGGGCTTGTATAGCTTGCTATATTAGATCACATACGTAGCAGGTGTGTAAAACTTCAGCTTAGTATGGGAAAGTTGATGAAGTAGCATTCAGGAGGATCATGAAATTTTGCTGATATGGCGAAAGTGAGAAGTAGGCTCATTTTTTAGGACTGGTATTTTATCAGGCGTCAGCAAGAACTCACCATTGTTTGCCGACACTTGTTACGTACTCCTGTATTCCACAAAGTCAACGTATACCGAGAGCAGTATGGGCACTCCTAAAATCAACGCATTTCTGGGAGAACATTATTTTGTTAACTTGTTATGGGGTGATGATACGTGGTTGGAGAACTTCAGGTTTGTTACTGGTTTTCATAGTTTCATCAGGGAGGTGAGAGACCACGAGCCGAGGATCGGCCATTTACCTGTACAGCATGTACCCTGTACTCTGGCCAGCGGCCGACTTACTCTGTAGGGATCGGGAGCGCGCATAAACTCCAGGTGCAACCCAATACCGAAAGTCACGTGATGAAAAATCACGATATTTCTGCAGCTTGGGTTTACACACGCTAAACTTTGCCTGAAACATCGCAATGTTTCAAAAAATCGCACTCCGGCTGGCGATTTTTCTGGCGATGTTTCGAGGGCGTTTGGGTGTAGTTGCTTAGCAACTTGCACCGAAATGTCGCGATTTTAGAAAAATCACGATTTTTCCAAGCAAGTGTAAATGGGCCTATTGATAGCGAACATGTAAATCTATGAAAGTGCTACCTCCTGTTGATGCACTCATTCTGTTAAGATATGTTTGTACAATTCCTTAAAGAGTACAATTGGTAGCCGGTATAATTTTTTTTTTTTTCCTTCAGGTCTTGTTGGTTTCACAGTGAACAAAGTCTTTAGCATGAAGATGTGAACTAATACTGTGTAATGTGACCTGGTCTCAGTTTCCTTAGTGGCATTCATGCCAGATGGACATATATGACAAAATCCATGGCGTAGTTCTCAGAGTCAGGTAACAATTCTTAAAGGCAATGCATCCTTTGTTAAATACCACACTTAATTAAATGCCATGAACAGAAATTAACTTACAATAGCTTAAAATGGAATTTGCCTTCAAGAAGAGCTTTGGTTTTGAATCAGAGAGGGGGGAAATATTTCATCATTGAACCAGCACACAGCAACAAAGGTTTGAAAGGCAATTCCAGGCCAGTTAAAAGTGAGTCTGAAAAGAAAGAGCAATACTTCATGAGCACCCTGGTGAAAATTTGATCAAGATGGGATAGAAATTAGGGAAGTTATGAAATTGTGAACTTTCACTAGTTTTTACCCAACAGTTCTTGAATAGTTCAAATTATATGCATATGAGTGGGCTCATGATGTCATTACTTCATAGTTTTCCACTGATCATGTAGAAAAACTGACAAAAAAAGATAATTACCGGTATACCCCCACATAATAGGAATCAGCGTGTGGGCAGTCGTTCGGTCGAGCAGTCCGTTGCAAATCTTGTATCGCAAACTCCTACAGTTTTAAATGAAACTTAGGGTAAATGATGATGGCATTGGGGTATAGATGTGCAAGACATGTCTTTTGTGTTAGTCGGAGAATGCAAACTGGGAAATATATTCAAATGACTTCTTAAATTTCTGCCCTGGAACAAGTTTGACGCACTCATTTTCCCCACAAATGATGGTTTCCACATCACAGTGCTGTTGAGTAAACACCTTTGTCTTCAGCATAGGATTATGAATTCAAAAATAGTCCGGATCATGAATTCACTGAAAATAAAGCCAGATTACATGACACACAAGTTGCTAAATTTCCTTCCGCTGTCCTGATCTGCAAAAGACGAGTGCTACAGGCGATGCTGTCAATGTGAAGTGTCTTTTCCCTGCATTTGACGCTAGAGTCATTGCCAGGGCTGTGTATGAATATACAGTCGGATGTTTTTTCTTTCTTTCTTTCTTTCTTTCTTTCTTTCTTTCTTTTGATATACACTTTCTTGTGTTTTAAGTCACATTTCTCACTAGCTTTACTCTGTCTATTCCAATATCAAGGCATACAGCATGTCCCCCCAAAAAAATTACAATTGAATTTTTGCATTGATAACTCCCAGTGTGATTAAACTGTCTAAATGCTACTTCAGGGTCTTAAGATATAACTTCTCAGCTCTATTCTGCAGAAAACCCCATTCAGTTTGGTTAAGTAGTCACAGAGAAATGTTGATTGTTGTAAAGCATGTCATGGGTCAGATTCTTCCATGTTTAGCGCTTGGATGCTCTTGGAACTGCATATTAAAGACCTAATAAAATGGTTTAGGCATTTTTTTCTCAATGATGTAATAATATTAAATGTTAAATTCTAAGTAATTCTATGGTTGTGCGGGGTTTTTTACTGTTCTGAATTTTGTTCTATATTTGTTAACATAATGGATGCAATTTCCTCGGTTTTGGAAAACTTGCTATACTTTCGCCGCATGCGGCGCACTATCACTTCTAAATTGTGATGACGTCTAAGAACGGAGTCGTTCACGACCAGTCTAGCCGTAGCCAGCGAGCTGGCAAGGCTATGCTAGCGCAGCGCAGCGACAGCCGGCCGGCGCGGCCGGCTGCACTGGCTAGCGCTGGCGGGGGAGCGAGCTAGCGAGCGCATAGCAGGTGCTGCGCTGCACTATTGTCATTGGCTAAGCCTTTAGACAAAAGAATATTTAATGAACTGTATCGGATTTAATACTGCCAATAATACAAATTACAACTGTGGTACGCTTGGATATCCATTATTTTCGGCAAACTCGTGAAATAGGCCCCACCACAGCGTGTCTGTACTAATAGTAATACTACGGCGACTCGCCTGTTTCAGCCCCACCGTGTGGCGTTCATCTCGGTAGGTAAGCACGGCGGTGGGGCTGCCTTCCACAGTGAATACTCGTGAATGCGGCGAAAATGACTTCATAATATGGCCCTCGACTAATTTAACGGCCAATTTAACCATAAATACAACCCTACCTAACCCTAAACCCTAGGAGGACCTACCCTTGCTTGCTATAAACGCACGGGTACGGTGCACGCGCACTGCGGTGGGGCCTATTTCACGATAGCCCCACCACCACTGCGTGTCTGTACTACGGCGACTCGCCTGCTTTATAGGCCTAGACCTACTCGTGAATCCAGCCCCACCGTGGCATTCATCGGTAGATAAGCACGGCGTTTGGGCTTCCTTCCACAGTATGATTTTTAGCATAAAACAAAAACTACTCGACCAAAATTGACGATAATTCTTGGTATCGTTTTTCTTAGAAAATGGCGCATCTAAATTACTGATGACAAATGTCGCAGAAACTGACTATGGGAAACTGGATAGGCCTTTTTTTTTTTTTTTTGAGCCACGACCCACCCTGTAACAACATATCCCCCTAACCGTTAGGCGTTAGAGTGTAGCCTCTGTACTACTACCAAAGATTCTGCTATTACTACTTACTAGTCTACTAGACCTAGTGCCGTAGTGGTAATAGTACTACTACTAGTAGTAGTACTAGTAGACTACTACTACTAGTAGACTACTATAACTACTAGTAGACTACTACTGGTAGTTTAACTTGTAAGCGCCGGCCGACGGGCCAGGCCACAGCCGGGACGCTCCCGCTTGCTTGCTGCGGCCGGAGTAGCCGCTCACTTTGTGAGCGAGCTGGGCCTGTTCTTCTAATCTACTTACTAGACAAACAGTTACAACTTACAATGTCAATCATGTAGAATACAGTATATCCTTTCTAACGTTAAACTATATGGGGGCATACCAGACATACCACTCTGTATTTCCCAGGCGATCATTTCCGTGAGGTCTATTCTCGGGCTTGGTGCCATGTTCATACGCTCTTGTACTGGCAGCGGGGGAGATGCAGCTGGTTCATATCGGTAAAGTGCAGCCCCACGATAACGTTCTGGTTCATCGGCTGCCTCTCCCTCCCCATCTTCCCCTTCAACTTCATGTGCCTCCTCTTCTTCTCCGCTATCGTCAGAGCTGCAGTATTCATCATCATCATCAATGTCGAAGTTTACCCATATAGGGGAAGACATTATGCTCGAGGTACCAGGTATCTGTGCAAGCTAACTTAGTGATAATGTACGTGGTAATGCGTACATGTCGATAGTCAGTGGGTCGACCGGGAGCGCACATCCCGCGGGGCCCGGGCCTGGCCGGGCTAGCTATCGTGTACGCGCGTGTACCAAGCTAGTAATCTGAGTGCTTGTGCTGAGCGGCGTCTGCTAACTGAGCACAACTCCGTGCTTATACGTCATCAATCGGTTCAGGGGTGTTGGTCACGTGACTATCTTTTTCGCAAAAGCTGCAACGGGGTCCTCCAAAAATGTGATATTTGGGGGAGTTTCTAGAAGCGATAAAAACCGGAACGACACTGACAACATATTTACATTGATAATCATGACATATATTTTACATTTCTTTTGCATATTAAAACATTTTGCAAGCATTTTATTAGGTCTTTAATAAAGATAATGGACAGAACTTGGAGGGAAGTGATTCCTGACATGCTCTGCAAAACTCCTCATTTCTCTTTGACCACTGAAGCAAATCGAATGGGGTTTTCTGTAAGATGTGGGTAATGAGTTATAATAATTTCATACCCTGAAATTGTACTTGGATTGATTTACTATTTTTAAAGTTGTCATTGCGGAGGGTCCATTTGTAATTTTTATGCCTCCGCCACGAAGTGGTGCCGGAGGCATTATGTTTTCGGGTTGTCCGTCCGTCCGTACGTCCGTACGTCTGTACGTCCGTACGTCCGTACGTCCGTACGTCCGTCCGCTTTCGTTTACGCGATAACTTGAGTAATATTGACTTGAATTCTACCAAACTTGGTCTAAGTATAAAGTATGATGGGGCAATTAGTTGATTAGATTTTGGGTGAAATCCGCCAAAGGTCAAAGGTCAAAGGTCAAGGTCAAATCATGAAATTGTATCTGTTTACGCGATAACTCAAGACTGGATCGAGCAAATTTCACCAAACTTTGTCGGAGGATGATGTATGATGGGACAATTACTTGATTAGTTTTTTAGTGAAATCGGACTGAGGTCAAAGGTCAAAGATCAAGGTCAAATCCTGAAATTTATCTGTTTACGTGATAACTCAAAACTGGATGAAGCAGCTTTCACCAAACTTAGTCCAAGGATGATGTATGATGGGACAATTAGTTGAGTAGATTTTAGTGACATTGGCAAGAGGTCAAAGGTCAAAAGGTCAAGGTCAAATGCTAAAAATGTTGCTATTTCCCCAATATCTATGCAATGCCCTAAGGTATTTTCTTGAAACTTGGTGCAGACATGTACTACTGCATATAGATTCTCCAGAGAGAGTTTCATGTCATAAGGTCAAAGGTCAAAAGGTCGAAGGTTAGGTGAAAATGTTGTAATATCACTTTTCTCACAAATGGTTCAATGTATCTTCATAGAACTTGGTACATACACATGTACTGACTGGCAGAGATTATCTAGGGAATTTAGGGGTCGTAGGTCAATAGTCATGGGGTCAAAGGTCAAGGTCAACTCCTCAATATTTTACTGTTTCCCTCATACACTAATGTATGAAATGCTTGCATTATTAGTTTTCAAACTTAGTATATACATGCATTCCCTAATTCAGGAAATTTCCAGCCAGAATGTCAAAGGTCAGAGGTTAAGGGTCAAAGGCCAGGTTTCCATGCGTCCCCCCCCCAAAAAAAAAAAAAAAAAAAATATATATATATTTTGTACTGTAATTAACTCTTTCTTCATACCTTGGAAATTACTCAATGCATAAACTTATAGGGTCTGTCAGAATTCAAGTAAAAATTCTCAATTCCCCAAATATGTGCACCTGCACTCTTCGACAATTATAGCAAACCCAGTTCAAGGAAAGTGAATATTCAAGTCATTTCTGACAAACCTGTCATATCAATATTTTGCCAGTTATGTGAAACTGTCATGGATCACACATGTGAAGACATTGTACTGTACGCCTATTGGGAGAATCATGCATTATGGCGGAGGCATCAGTCGCCATAGCGACATTTCTAGTTTCTTTTCTTTTTGACTTATGGTACATCTGATTTGGGGAAGTACAAGACTGACCTGTCTTTGACCTGTATAAGAGAAGTAAAAAACACAGGATCAGGGATATCATGACAATGTTTAGTCAGAATTCGAGTGACATACAGGACAAAAATATAATGACTAAATGATTTTTAGGGACCATCAAGCACTTTGTGCCTGTCATTATCTCTGGGCTTCTGGATGGTTGACTTAGTGGGTTTGTTGGGCCGGGGAATAAGTGGGGAAAAAAAAGGTAGCTTCAGAACTTTTTGCTTGCCCAATTCAGGCAAGCATTTGTTAGCATTGCTCAAAAACACTTGCCCAAATTTGATTGTGACATCAGGCAAGTGCTTATGTAGCACCCTGCGATATGAATGCATAATAGATATAAACCCCTTTAGCCTTTAAAGGAAACCAAAACCCAAAGAGAAATGTGGATTGAGTGAAATCAGCAACATTAGTAGAACACATCAGTTAAAGGGATAGTACAGTATTGGTGGAGATGAGAAATGGACTTCTAACTTTTTGCAAGATACCAAGAAAATACTTATGATCTAGTACAGAGCATACCATTTTAAGAGGAATTCAAAGTTTATTTGATGAATATCGGGTTTGGAATGAATGAAACATCCAAAAACAAACTAAAACAAAGCGATCGTAATAAAGTGTGGGTCCCACATTTTATTAGAATCGCTCTTTTTTGGATATCTCAGCCATTTCAAAACCAATTTTCATCAAATAAAAGTTGAATTCCTCATAGAATTACATGCTCTTTCATATTTCATAAGAGGTTTCTCATTATCTCACCAAAAAATGTTAGAAACCTGAAATTAGGTCTCAACCAAAACTGTACAGTCCCTTTAAAGTTTGAGGAAAATCGGACAATCGATGCAAAAGTTATGAATTTTTACAGTTTTGGTGTTGTAACCGCTGGATGAGAAGACTACTAGAGGTTATGATGTATACATGCGTGGACAACAATATCAAGAAAATAAGGAATTTCACAAAAATTCACTTTTCTAGCATAATGAAAGAGCACTTGACTATCATAAACCGCTTTCAGAAGGCAGGGAGAATAATTCCTACCCTTAACATATGTTGGTATCATGAAAAATTGAGTTTTTTTGAAATTCCCTTTATATTTTCTTTATACTGTTATCCACACATGACATCGTAACCTCTAGTCTCCTCATCCAGCGGTGCCGGCCAACACCAAAACTTTAAAAATTCATAACTTTTGCATCCATTGTCCGATATTCCTCAGACTTTCACTGATGTGTTCTACTAATGTTGCTGCTTTCACTCAATCCACATTGTTCTTTGGGTTTGGGTTCCCTTTAACCTGTTGAGGACAAATCCGAGTATACTCGGGCAAGTGTCTATGCGTGATGGGAAATAAGTGTTGCAGCAAAATCAGTCCGTCCTCAACGGGTTAACTCCTCACATGCAACCACTCTCTGTCCACAAGGAGTTGGCCAGGGCATTATCCTTAGGTACCAGAGGTCAGCATAGGTACTATTTTTCAGTGGGTGTGGTTGACAATCTAAAGCCGGGAAGAGAAGTGCAAGATGACAGACACGGAGTAATACAATCCATACTTCTCTCTCTCTCCCTCTCTTTTATACAACAATATTGGTTTAATAGTATTACAAAAATGCCGTCAGTGCAGTCTGGTTATGGTAGGCAGTTTTGCTGCAGTAGTTTTAACAGAAGTAAAGGTTTTTATTGACCATAAAAACACATGTTGTTATCAGAAGTTGAATTATGCGTGATTGTCATACTTAAATAGTGACATAAGACCAGAATGTAAGGGTCAATCAGTTGCAGTGGGTTGTATCTATAAATATTGTTTACCTTTATTCTAAACAGCACTAAATTTACACAGAATATAGGCCTACTATATGTTTGTACAATGTAACAAACAATTCATTAGAACCATTTAAGATGCAACTTTTTCATAGTATTAGTAATGGAAGAGAAGGACAGTGTATGACCATAGGCTGGATCAAAAAGAGGGCGTCTTCATTCCAGGTTTGTCCCCTATTAGGATCTTCACATTTTCTAAAAAAGATGTGCAATATGATGAAAGGGAATTGAATATTTTGTCTTCTCTTTCATATTTCAATTCCTCACAAAAGATGCCCACATGCTTACTGTAGGCTTGTGTGCAGGGTAGTAAATCGCTAGCTATTGCAGAAATCGGCATATAGTATGCCATCTCCAAAAATATTGGGCTACTTTTGCCAATGTTAACCTTATGAGGACTTGCCTGATTGAAATGTTGTCATCAGCTTCCCCAACCAAGAATCAAATTCCTCATACATTGACCTTTTGGGACCTTGTGACTGCCGTCCTTCTCGTATGACTGCCTAACATGGCATATCTACAGAATCTGTCATTTTTGCATACAATAAAGACAAGAATATATATTTCTTGAATCTATGTAAAGGATTGAAAGTCATTTGTCCAAGTGAAATCTTCTTTAACATCTTCCGCGAGTCCCAAAACGAGTTGTTTCTTCAGAAAATGTTAACCCGTTGACAGAGACTCCAACTCCAAGCACCTTCTGATCTGGAGATTCTCCCGCCTGAAACCCCTAGCAAACAGGAGACTCCAACTTGATGTGCGCGAAGCGCGATGTTCCTTGTGGCCGGGGTCCAGCTCTAGGGTTGTAGATGTTATCTCGTGCTATCTAAGGCTTGTTTTTTCAACATACAATGACAATAAGTAAGAAATCATTTCAAGCCTGAGAAACTATATCTCAAGCGGGAGAACGGGAGATTTTGCAAAAATGGGCTTTCGGCGGGAGATCTCCCGTCGAAAGCGGGAGAGTTGGAGTCTCTGCGATGAGGACGGGCTGATTTTGCTGCAACATGCATTTCTCATAGACACCTGCCCAAGTATACTTGAAACTACTCTTCAGTGGGTTATGTTTTTTTGTTTGTTTGTTTTTTGTTTTTTGTTTTTTTTCAATATTCTCCCCGTGGACCAATGGCAAATTGAATATCACATGATAAAGAATGCCAGCCCCTATGGTCAATGAGCTCTTTGCATAATATCTTAAAGGGAACCCAAACCCAAAGAGCAATGTAGATTGAGTGAAAGCAGCAACAATTAGTAGAACACATCAGTGAAAGTTTGAGGAAAATCAGACAATCAATGCAAAAGTTATGAATTTTTAAAGTTTTGGTGTTTGAACCTCTGGATGAGGAGACTACTAGAGGTTATGACATATGAGTGGACAACAATATAAAGAAAATGTAAAGAGAATTCCACAAAAATTCATTTTTCATGAAAATTACACATTCCATCAACTTGATACTGACATATATTAAGGCTAGCAATTATTCCCCCTGCTTTCTGAAAGCGGTTAGTCAAGTGCTCTTTCATTATGCTAGAAAAGTGAATTTCAATAGAATTTTCTTTATATTGTTGTCCACACATACGTCATAACCTCTAGTAGTCTCCTCATCCAGCGGTTCAAACACCAAAACTTTAACAATTCATAACTTTTGCATCGATTGTCCGATTTTCTTCAAACTTTCACTGATGTGTTCTACTAATTTTGCTGCTTTCACTCAATCCACATTGCTCTTTGGGTTTGGGTTCCCTTTAAGCATGAGGTGCATGAGAAGTGCAGTAACATGCACCTCTGCCACTTGGCATTTACAGTGTACGCAGCACATTCATTGGTATTTCAACTGAGATTTAGTTGCAAAAGATAATCAAGGAGAATACCACAGGTGAGGAAAGTATCGTCATCTCAAATTTTCATCAATGTTTCATCAGAGCTTTCTAAAAGTCACTAGATAATGGAGAATTTGTTTACACCAAATAAATCTAGCAGGTGCACTTGAGTGCAGTATTCAGATTTTCAAGGTTGGGTGTCATTTCATGCATGAAACAAACAAGAGGTTTTTGAAACAACATCATTTACATGGTCATAAACATTGAGATAACCATTTAAGATCATAATTGATGACTTAACATTAGTTACGTTCAGACGGCAGGCCCTAACCTCGAGGTTTAGCTCTTGCCCCCTAATTACGACGTGTGTCCACACGACGAATCTTAACCTCGAGGTTACGAAACCTCGAGGTTAAGCTTCTTAGAATGATATTTTGTGATTTGTAATACCTCAAAACACACTTTTTTTAAACAATGATGTGATTGCTCTTTTCTTCAGGATCATGCATTTTACTTGTGCTGTAGTTCGAGATTAATTAGGACTAGAATACACTCTTTTCTTCAGGATCATGCATTTTACTTGTGCTGTAGTTCGAGATTAATTAGGACTAGAATAGCACAGGAAAGCATGCATCTGAGAATGTTGAGTGTGGCTTCACACAGTGCAATATTGTAAATGCCAAATATTTGCAGTGTGGATTTTTTTTGTGTGTGTGTGAATTTTATGCTCTGTTGAACAATGTGCAAAAACACACAATTGTTTGGGGAATATCAAGATACAAAGAAGGACACTCATCGGCTGAACCGTGATCAAAGCATTAAGTGTAGTAAAATTGGCCCAACATGAACGAAAGAAACAAAATATTATTGCATTATCACTTGAAAGTTTCCATTTTTATAGTAATCGGACAAATGCAGCCTGTAATAGGCCTATCAAGCTTACCATGCTCCCAGTCCCAAGAAAGATGAGTATCATTCATGGAGAAGATGGGGGCTTTACCCACTCTAAACATCTCGCATCCGCAATGACGATGCACTGTGCACCTGTGTAGTTTTTAAATGCGGAAGTTGAGTCATGAGGTGGGAATGTGAGATAGTGGGCGCATCCTTAAATTTGCTGTCTGCAAATGTTTTCTTTAAAAAACAGAAGTTATGAATAAGTAGTCCTTGTTATCATATTATTGAATTTCACAGAATCTACTGGGAACTGTGGTGAAAGTAAAGTTTACATTATACCTTGTGTAGTTACTGGCATCAGACCCAAATTTACATTGATTTAAAATGTTCAGGCAGATGCAAGAAATCTGCTTGTCATCCGAGAAGTTGTTCAGGAATAAAGTTTTCTGCCTGTGTGAGTCTAATCTTGATGCGCGATACAACGAGATGAGTTAACAGAATTCTACACACCAACATCCTGCAGAAAAAAGAAAAAAAAAAGATATATCTTGGAATTCTTGGGTGGCAGCCAGTGGAGGGGAATATACAAATAGTTGAGAATAATCCAATACGACTGCGAATCAGGAACAGTGAAGAAAATTATCATTGTGTGCTGTAGTTTCACTCTACTTAACTATTGGAACTTGTCCAAACCAATGAAATGTGTTTGTGTGGTCAAAGTGCTTTCTATCCAACAAGTCCTCTCCAGATACAACACAGTTCTGGTAGCAGTCGTGCATTAGTGGAACGCATGGCAAGCAGTTGCTGGCACAAACCTGTGATTGGGCTGGAAAAGGTGTGTGATGCAACATTGTACTGATTTTGCAAAGTTAGCATCTGCGGAGTTTTGAAATTCGCTGGAAAGCGGATACTGAGTAGGCCTACATCCTATCAAAACCAAAGAGATAACTGTGTTTGCACAACCACAGGTATGATGCAACAATCCATCTCATACTCGGTTGGCAGAATTGTGAAGGTGATGAGTCAAAAACTTTTCAGGATTTTATTCCTCTCTGCCAGGATATGGAGTTGCTTCATTTGCCAAAATCTTCATATGATCATCTGGAATATTCATATAGTATTTATCATCATTTTTCCATATTTAAATTATTACAATATGGAAAGTGAAGTGGAGTTCGTATTCAAATTAGACTCTTTGGCTCTTGAAAGTTAAAAAGGTATTGTAACAACATCTAAAGACAAACCAAAGTTCAAAAAGAGGCATGCTTGTGAGAGGAGGGTTTTTTTCAGAGATTTAGTGGATGAGAATTCCTCCTTTCAAGACAAAAGGGCCATTGATTTCCTGAAATTGAATTGTCGGTTTTCCGATACCTATTCACAGCATTTCAATATTTGCCATTAAAAAACTGCAGTGGCAGACATCTGGTCTTTGTCATGCCATGCAAAGCTGGTCGCGTGGTGAAAGATGAATTTTTCTTGAGCTGAGCATTGCCATCCCTATCAAAGTTACTGTACATGTAGCTCAGGTGGACTTTGAAATACGTGTATGTTAAAGGGTATGGACAGTTCTGGTCGAGGTGGAGATTTAGCTTTTAACGTCTTGTGAGATATTCAGAAACCACTGAGCTATGAGATGTCAAAGAGCATGCAGTTCAAAAGGGTATCAAAAGTTTTGAAGTGGCTGAGATATCCAAAAACAAGGTGAAACAAAGAGATCCTAATAAAGTTGTGGCATGTCGTCTTTTATTATTAGCACTTTTTTTGATATCTCAGCCATTTGAAAACCAGTTTTCATCAAATAAATGTTGAATCCTTCTTAAAATTACATGCTTTTTCATATTTCATAAGAGGCTTTTCATTATCTCACTTAGGAATGTTCAAAACATGAATCCCTACCTCAACCAGTACTGTACAGTCCCTTTAATATTTAACCTGTATTGAAGTTACAACCATTCACTGAGCATTCACTGCTGAAGTTTCTTGCCAAGTCAGCTGTGATTTGATAGAAAAATATGATACCAACTATTAGAATAATAGTAATAGAATTCTAATATCACTTGAAAACATGTAGTTGTAAATTGTGCATGTGGTAGTTTGTAATATGAAATTATTGCAAATCGACCAATGAGGCCGTAATAAAAATAGGGTAAACACCCTATGTATATATGTTTGTGATATGCTCGTGAAAAACTAACTGTTTTATAAACTTATGTGAGCATTTTCACTCAGTGTGATTTTTGATATTCACTGCAGAGTACATGTATTTGCAGGGAATCAAATCAGAAAATCTATTTGAGACATACGTTTGTATATTCAAAGACCTATATATGCAAACTGGCTTCTTCCTCTATTATGCTGTTAACATATGCATGTCATACTTTTGGTCACCAAAAATAGGCCTTTTCACTGTAAAATGTACTGGAGCATAGAAAATCATCAGTTTTGACCCAAATTTATCTATGCTACCTCTTCCACACATACGAAAGATTTTTTTTTTTTAACAATGCCACGGCTGCATACGAAACAATGGCATATGACATTTTCAAACTTGAAAGTAAAAGATTACTAAACAGAGGAGTGAAGGTTGAGGTGTGATTTTCTTCAGTTTGTCTCCCTCTAGAAATGAAATTTGTAAGATCGCAACTGCTGATTTATAATTTTTAACAAAAATGTCTGAAAAATGGAACCAGCGGGATTCAAACCTGTCATTTACTGCTTTCAGAGTCTCTCCAGTATAAAGATACACATTACATATTTTTTATAGATGAAAGTAATGAATGGAGGGTTACTGTAAAATGAGAAATGTTCGCATGCATTTTAATTTTGCAAATTTCATGAGCGCCAAGATTCGCGAAATTAAAGTGCACACGAAAGTTCTTGTCTACACTATAGATGCATTGAACACCAGTGGCAATTCACGAAAATTTGATGCCATAAAAAAGGCCGTCGGCTCCAATTCGCGAAAATTTCATGTTGCGAATATATCATGTTTTAAGGGCTTTTTACACTTGCAAATTTTTGCTTAGTCCCGTACCAACGGTGGGGCTAAGGGGGGGGGGCCTTATATCGTCATGGAATGCCCATCTTTTTTTTATTTGTTCTCTGTCGAAATGTCGCGAACTTATCCTGTCTCCGAAGCAACTTCTTCCAAGTATTAAAGTACGTAGACACTAGGCCTACTACATAGAGCTGCACAGCTCTATGGCCTACTACCACTACTAGTATTAGTAAGTTGCGCGTGCACGTCCTGCGCTGTGGAGTCACCCGCAAACTTCACCCACGCGGCCTCGTCACGTCTCGCATGCCAGTAAGGGTCCTATTTCTGCAGATTTTTTTCATTTATTGTCGTGCGAACAACACATGCCAGCTTCGCAGCAACAACTAATAGTCGTATTAACAGCAATTTCTTAAGAATGGAGAAATTTCAAATCATATTAAAGCTGTAATTCAAGTCGAGAAAACCGGAAGTACACGTAGAATACAGTCGGTTGTGTGTGTAAATAGCATTAGTCACGTATCACACGCGTACGAACGGAAGTGACTTTGCTACCGGACTATCCCATAATGCACCGTAAATGACGCTTAAATCAACATCCGGGTACTTTTTACGTCATTGGCGATAGCGAGAATTGCGGTGCTAACCCCGCAATTGCGGTGCTAAGCAAGCGAGTGTAAACAGAACGAAAAAATAATCCGCGGCTAAGCGACGGAGACGAAGTCCGACCCCCCACTGACCAATCAGAAACGAGGTAATCAAGTGCTGCCGGTGCGTGCGTGTACTTGTACAGTGCACAGCGTAATCATGAATATTCATGTGGTTTGGAAAGTACGGGGCTAAGAAATACGAGTGTAAAAAGGTCAGTTTTTCTCCTTAGCTCAGGACAAGAGCTTAGTACGGGATTTATTGGCGAGTGTAAAAAGCTGAAAAAATTGGTACGGGATTAACGATAGTCCTGGGTCAGAGAAAGTACAGGGTTAAGAAACACAAGTGTAAAAAGGGCTTTACAGTACTCTGTCTCTCTGCATGTTTGTCTCTCCCCTCCCTCTCCGTCTTTCCTTCTCACTCTCTCTTTCTCTTCCTTTCTCTCTTTTCCAAGTGGAGTCATTCAGTTTGTTGACCTTCTCTTGTTATTCCATTCTCCCATTGCAGAGGGCATTATGGTGCACTGAGAGGCAAGCTTGTTTGAAAGTTCAACCATCCTCAATTCCACTGGGATTTTGGGATTCACTTTGGGACTGGGGCAATTCCTCTAGCACCATGAATAGACTCATTGTTGGAGGAAAGTTTTCCTTCCTCTTTTGCCTTTTACTTTGCCTTTTTTTGCCTTTTTTTTTTGTGGTTTGTTTTTGACCTATCAGGGTACTGTAACTGGATGGAGCAGTTGGGATGGGGAGGAAAGGCTAGGAGTGAAATAGTCTGGCTTCCAGACCATCTGCCCGTACTATTTTGCTGCACAAAATATTGACACCTTCCAAAGACGAAAGCACAGTAGCAGGTTCAGGTGGATGATTCTGCAGACGGCAAAGACGGCAACTTGGGTGCGGGCGGCGGTTCGCCGTCACAGAGGGCGCATTTTGTAGAAGGGGCTACATAGGGCAGAGGGTCTGGAAACCAGACTAGGAGTGAACTAAAGCTGGGGTGAGACTGAAACTAGTGGAAGTAAAAATATGAAGTTTGATCTGGCCTCGGATGGAATGCAGACAAATATGATTGGTTTGGAGGAGTTAAGGGGGGGGGGGGGCTTGGTATATTATCTGTAGGCCTATTTCTCTGAGTTTTGAGAGATACTGTAAAAGCTGTTATGTTCGCAAAGGTTCAATTTTCATGAATCCATGTTGGACCACAATAATAATAATATGCGAAAATATCACCACCGATCTTTAAAAAAAAACAGGCGTTAGTGCACTTACAACATCCTCAGTGTCAAATCGCAGAAGCAATATCTCACAAAAGTGTCTATAACCTGATTATTCGCAAAAATAACACTTTGTACAGTAATTGTATAAAGAAATGGCATGATACTGGCGTATGATATTATTACTCTTATATTCCTGACTAGATCAGGTTTCAATGTGAAAACATATATTGTAATGGTAATGATTCTGTGTCTGATGGAGACACCTCACAATGTTTTTAAAATGAGGCTGTGTTCTTGGCAATATCCTATTTGCATTATATATGCCTTGGAGAATACAAGGATTTTGTCAGGCCTACACAAGCAGCACGTTTGTTGCCATTCATACGCTGTATATTAAAGTTATATTGAACACTGCATGGTATATTAACTCTCAGAGTATTGTAAGTATTCTAGAGCAAATCAGATGAAAATAGTTGAAAATATTCTGCAATACTATTATTTTTTCTTTTGGTAAAAGGTGTGCACTCAAGGCAAAACATTTGGCCAAAAGCAAGGAACTGCCAAAACTCAGTGACATTTCATGTAGGCCTACTGCTTTTGAGGCATTCTGCATGAGGTATAGGATGGCCTATTTGTAGTATATATAGTATGTATGTTTCTTGAGCACTCTGCAGAATGGATTTGGCACATTATAAGTCATATATTTTTATTATTGATATTATTGTTATTATTATCATTAGTATCATTATTATTATCGTTATCATCATCATCATCATCATCATCATCACTACTACCTCCGCCAAGGAAGGAGGCCATGTTTTCATTGGCATTGGCTTGTTTGGTCATTTGTTTGTCTGTTTGCAAAATAATTCAAAAAGGTGGGAATGGATTTGAATTAAACTTGCAAGAAAAGTTGATAATGGCACACGGAACAGGTGATTACATTTTGGTAGTGATCCCGGAATTTTTATGGATTTTTGAAGGATCTTTTAAATCTTTTCACACATAGAGTCAATGAACTTAGGATTTCTAGCTGCGCATATTTGAGGTTTGCATATACGCGCTCTGAAGCGCATGCTTTGCTTCGGCGAGGCACCGCATAACTGAAAGCTGATGACATAAACAAAAGGCTTCTATTGGGAAATTGGACTGTTTTCAACATGCATATGGGTGGAAATAAGCTGCTTGGCGAAAGTCTGCACTCTGCGAGTGCTTTTCTCGTTATCATTATTACAATTTACAGTCATGTGACAAGTACAGCGCCTGGGTCTCCAGGGCATACTATGACTCATTCAAATGACTGCAAGTTTTTCATTATGTCTCCAGTTGTTCACATCTTAATTGATCTATTAAATGCTCTTGTGTTCTTATGTTTTCATTCGACAAGACTCTCTTCAGTAATGTATTCTCCTCTGAAGACCAAATTTCACCGGTTTCATTCAAAAAGCTTGTTTTATTCCCCTCCCCCACTGTGGGGACTAAACCACAGGTTTTGACAATGGATATCTCTTGAGCCTCCTGCATCAATCACGATAAGGCATATGTTGCCATGGAAACCTATCATTGACAAATTACATCAGTAAATTTTTTGTCAGTTCACTGGGGTAAGAAGACACTCATATCCTAACCCAAGTCCCCAACCTGCAGAAGGGTTTCGAAGAGACAAACTCTGAAAGAGGATCTTTGTTCTCGGGGGTTCTCCACCAACCATTAACCCCTGACTTTATCAAGCATGGGAACGATCAACTGTCAACACCGGAAAGATGTTGAATAAATTGCTACTAAGCCATGTATCCATATATTATTTAATCAATGCCACAGTCAAACACATGCTTTTTTCTATTTCTTTTTCTTTCAACTTTGCTGCAGTAGTTGCTAAAATCATACGTGGTCAAAGCTTCATGTGTGATATGAAAAAAAAAAAGTATTTTATTCTGGAAACAGGCTCCAACTTTCTAATCCAAAATGGTTTCATACATTTTATGTCTTTTGACTGATCAGTATTGAAATAATCATTATAAATTTTTCCTTTAGGCCCTATGTACAAAGCTGACTGAGAAAAGTTTCTGAATACAGCACAAACCATACTGGGTCCTTTGGAAAATTATAGTGTCTTCACAAGTATGACAATGAAGTGAGACATGGTTGGTAATTACAACTGCACACTGTACCCTCTAGTCCATGGCCTGTTTGCACCTCTTGTGTAATCATAGGAATAATATTACTGTTGTCCACCAAAGCAATGGTTGCTTATTTGACCATAACTTCCCAAAGTTAAGCTTCAAGAATATAGGCCGTTTAAATCTACTTGCTTTTTTTTTTTTAAGTCTTCAGTGTGAACGCATTACTGTAAAAGTGGATATTTTCACGCGACTAATTTTTCGCGCTCAGCCGGGTAAGAAGAGTTTCGCGTGTTCTTAATTCCGCGGAATCAAGGATATCAACTACTGGAACATATGCCAAGCAAAAATATTCGTGTTCTTTTATTTTCGCGCTAGTTTCTGGTTGCGCGAAATGCGCGAAAATTTCAACACCGCAAAAATTTCCACTTTTACAGTCATCAGGAGACACAACTCTAGCAAATGTCAACACTGCCAAATCACCCGATGAGGGGACTCTGAATCTATAAACTTGCACTACTCAACCGGGGGGGGGGGGGGGGGGGGGGGGGGGGTTTCATGAAGCTGTTCTTAAAGTTACGAACGACTTAAGAACGACTGGTGATCAGTTCTGATGTGCCATACTTATCAGAATTTCCATAAATCAAGAACTGATCACCAGTCCTTCTTAAGTCATTCGTAACTTTAAGAACAGCCTTATGAAACACTCCCTTGGATACTGTACCGAATCAGAAAAAAAAAAGCAGTCTGAAGCCTTGAAGTCAGGCTGAGTCTTTGTGGGAAGTACGTGTGTCCTGTGCACTGCGTGCTGAAGTGAGAGGTCAAAGTTGAAGACGTGCACATGCCAGGAGGAGAGACGACACCTTGGCCTGCGGATATGATGATACCATGGAGCAAACTGTAAATCGTTGCTGTCTAGCTACAACAAGCGTGTTTTTACTTCAAACTAGTGAGACAAGAGTGCTTCTTGTGGGTCACTCTTACCTTGCTGTGTTCTCATGCTTCCATTATCAAGGTTCACAGAGTATCCTCAGGTGAACTATTGTGCAGCAGCACTTTTACTTGAAAAAAGGTCACCCTTAACCATCTGTACATGTATACGAAAGATGAGTGGTTGTCTCAAGTGCGGCAAGATGGACAGAAAAAAATATCAATATTGGTTTATATTCCACATCTGCACTGTTTTTATTGACCATGTGTTGATTTTATGGTGGTACAGGTAGCGTGTTTATGAAGGTGAATTTCATTGAAAATATACTGTAAAAGTGGATATTTTCACACGACTAATTTTTCGCGCTCAGCTGGGTAAGAAAAGTTTGGCGTGTTTTAAATTCCGCGGAAACATATATGGCAAGCAAGAATAATTGCCTGCTTTTATTTTCGTGCTAGTTTCTGCTGGCGCGAAATGCGCAAAAATTTCACACCGCGAAAATTTCCAATTTTACAGTAATAGAACTTCAAGATCAAACTTTCTAGGAGGCAAAGCAACTTCTTGGTATTAATCCCTTTCATGATCGTTTTAAAGGAGGAGACATTGAACACACATAATTTTGGGCCACTTTCATCCAATATAAATAACAGAACTCTCCATCTCCATACTTATCATGTATTAAAACAGACATTTAAATCGAGAGTCATTGTAAGATGTAGATGCTTGTACTCCTTGAAGGGCTGTTTTAGATAGCAGATCTCTTGTGGATGAAGTGCATGAGGCCTGCCATGATGCAAGTCATTGCTACCGTAGTCACATTCACACACAGGAATTATTGGATTATGCATCACGATGCGAAAATCGAGATTATTGCCACTGCATATCAGTCACACAATCTGTGCAGGGCAAATAATTACTGCAAGAGTTTCAGTTAAAACAACAACAACAAAAAAACGGGTGAGATTGATCTTCACATTGCAATACGTACAACAAAAGTTCATAATTTTTTTGTGTCCACACGCAAAAATTGATGAACTTGAACTTACTGAAGGGCCGCATCCGTCTTGGTAGTGTACCAATGTAGTGCGGCTAGGGTGAGGGGGGCTATTTGCCCTTAGTAACCCATTGATGATTTTGGCAACATGTTGCAAAAATTAGTTATCACGGAACATCATGTTGGGTAAGTGTAAATGGGGCTCTTGATGCAACATTCACCTCCCATTTACTCATTAGTCCTACAAATGTACAAATAGTCTTTGCTGTTAAAGTGAAAACATAGTTTTGGTAAGGGTTTGAGAACCCGTCTGGCACCATTTCATATTTGCTTGTAATATATAGAAAGAGTCTACCAAGAAACTTACCTGGCTGACGCAATTTACCGGAATGATGAGTTGTTTCGGAGTAATTTGAGATCAAAAGTAAAAGTCGGTATACCGACTTTTATTCCAAGAGGATCCAGGTTAACTCGGTCTCAAGGACAACTCGGCCCTATTTCTGACAATTTATACGCAGTTCGTGATCGCCATATTCTATACATAGGCGCTTCATAGGCGCTTCATGGGCGCTTCATAGGCGCACATTAATTTTGCATGCACGCCAAAGAGGTTCTTTGATGCAGGCATGCGTGCATTGTTTCAACTCGGCCCATAACTGCAACCAGCCAGAACGAGAAGCACTCCCATAGTACAACACTGTATAATCCAGAGGGACAACTCGGCCCCGCCGTCAAAACGAGGCCGAGTTGTCCCCGAGTCCAAGTTAGCCTGACCCCAATCGCGGAAGTTTTGAGATGCGAACATGTTTGGTTAATATTTTGCATTTTCGTCATTACCCAACGAATATCTTGCCATTACAGCGTTATTCCACGCATTTTTTAGGCGTACGTGTACATTTTGGGGTGAAATTTGTCAATTTTGCAGGCTTACCAGAACTATGTTTTGGCTTTAAATATACTGGTATCTTTTTCTCTCTCTTTTCTTTTTTCATGATAAGGACCTACAGAACATTCTGTTTTTCTCCCCTTCCCAATACTGTTATTTTGACCTTGTCACTTTCTAAGTTTGGTTTTGTTCCTTGTCTCTGCCAAGAAAAAAGGAGGGAGGGAGGAGATATGAAGGGGACCTTGATGTTGTGCATGTAGGGGACCTTGAAGTAGCTTAGATATAAAAGTTGTGCATCTGATATTTTGTGAGTAATCAAAACCAATTTTCTGCCTGTTTTTCCAGATGCTGTAAGGTTTGCTTTTCTGGTTTTCTTTGCAGAATTTTGGGTTAACATTAACACAATCAAGTGCATGCTTATCCACATGCATACTAAAGGGCCCGCTTCATACCTAGCAAAACTTATGATTGCTGCCAAAACATTTTACATCATCAAATAACATTTTCTTGACCTTGCTCTAAGAAAAAAAAATGTTTAAAAAAAAAAACTGTGATTAAAGCAGTTGTTCAATCACCATTGTTGCTGATTTTAAGTTGGTCAGATACTAGTAGCAGCTGCAGCTGGCACTAGCCCAGGCTTTTGTACCCTAACAAAGGCACTGGCATTCAACAATTCCGACCACATGGTTCCAAAACACAAGCAGAGGGAACCCTCTAACAAAGCACATTGCTGGAAGAACAAAACAGTTTGTAACCCAGCACTCTATTGGTTGACTGTAATCACTTAGGCCACACCCCCTTCTGTCTAGACTGCTACCATAGGCTCTGATATGTTGAGATTGAGACTTTTTTTATATCTTTCTCTCTCTCTCTCTTCTGTACTTTGTATATCTGTGAGTCAGAACCTGAGATCTTGAGTGGTGAATGGACTTCTCTGTGCAGCAACCTTGCACAAAGTTCAGATGGTTGTGAAGATAGCTTGTTATCTCTGCCCAGATTTACACCTGGTTGTTCAACAACTATTCTGCAGCCAAGAGTGCCTTGTAAATTCATACCCTCATCAGTTATCTCATTACAGACCGTGGCAGATTGGGAAAATCAATTGCCCATGAATTGCTTACATCCACCAGTGTATGAAAAGTCACTGTGAAAGGATTAATTCATTTAATTTCTGTCTTCCTGTAGAAAAGTGTCATTCAAGAAGATAAACTGATCTTGTGCGTGATGTGGAAATGATGTTCAAGTGGGGGGAAAAAATCAGACAAAGCAGGTAGTGCCAGAATGCCACATGAGTTGCACAATTCCACAAGTACTACGTATGGTGGAATGGCAAGGCATAGCCATACTATTATCCTCATCATGCAAGTGCTACTCTAAGGCTGCGTTCACATTGAAGTATACTATTCGGGTATACGGTGCACGTTTTCGAGGGCACACGAATAGCTTGAATCGAACGATAGGATATCCTAACACCGGGTCACATAAGAGGGCGCTATTCGAAAATGATGAATAGCATAGAATAGTATAGCATAGTTGGAATCGCGCTTGTTCGATTTTCATGCAGCGCATACCGGTACCATCTTTCGTTTATGAAATGATGAAAATTTTGGCCTGGATTTGCCCTTCAGCAAAAATAAGCATGTAGACTGACATTCTGATGCAATTTAGAAATTGTTAATAAGATTGCTGGGATGATGATTGATAGGAGGAAGAAATCCTCACTGCATGGGATAGGGAGTTGATGGTGCGGGTGATGGTGTACTGGGTCGACTTAACGGCGCATAGCGAATAACGAATAGTGAATACCGTATACCGAATACGGTATACTTCTATGTGAATGCAGCCTAAGGGAGCACCCCTTTACTGAATCTTATCAAGGTGAAACGAACGTAATGATACTACTTGAGTAGTTACTACAGCTGCATCAGTCAGACTTGATTAGGCAAGAAACCTAAGACTTTTGTATTGGGTCAAAAAACTGATTTCCCCACAAATTGTGTGGAAGAGGCTCTAAAGTCAGATGAGTTTTACATTGTGACAGATGTAGTACTGCTCTGTTATTTTTGCCTACAGATATTTCGTGAATGAAGAGATCACAGACATTTTCGCGAGATGTTGTTTTCGTGAATGGACACCGATGCTATCGTATTAAAGTGCACTATTACCCCAGCACATTGTAATATTTTCGCATGTTGTTAACCAGGTGAGGACGAGTCCCAAGTATACTCGGGCAGGGGTCTATGGGAAATGTGTGTTGTAGCAAAATCAGCTCATCCTCAACAGGTTAAATTCGCAGTCCAACAGTGATTCACAAAATTTGTAATATAAATGAAAATAACAGCTTATTAAAATTATACAGTACTCTCCATAACAATTTCCTTTAATTGAAACGCCTTCTATGAAAGAGAGTAAAATATCCTTATTTTCACTGCGCTTCCTCTTCTTCTTTTTGTTTCTTTTCCTTTATGTGCATGTCTTATTTTTTCCACCTTCTTTATCTCTCCACTAAAGTGTTTTCTTGTTCCACTGCTGGCTTTTTCCCTGTTTATTTTTCAAAGGGCTTACCGTGCATCAGGTTTAGACCAAGCCAAGGAACACAGGCAGGTGCACCAGATAATCAGGGGTGTCCTCGTTTGGCCCTTTGTCCCCAAGATGGGGCAGATGTCGGTCATGTTTGCTCAGGAGTGGGGGTCACTCCCAGTGAGCAGTTGGTCCCAGGTGCATCACTTGACTGACTGACATGGCAAGGCAAGTCTGGTCTGACCAGTACACTTGCATGGGTCAACATGGTGAGAGGTCAGTGTCAATGAATTGTCTTTGACCCCCATTTCTTGTCACTGTTCTGCAAGGGACAGTGCAGGCCAAATGGAAAGGTGATAGTACTGTATGAGCTGAAATTTTCGTGGTGGTTTTATTTTCGCGAATTTCGCGAATCGCCTCTTAACCGCGAAAATAACAACACACGAAAATAACGCGCGAATAACTAAGTTCAGTTAGACCCTAGCAACCGCGAAATTAACAACACGCGAAAATGTCCTTCAAGTAGCAATTTGCGAAAATATCTGTACGCGAAAATTTCAGCTCGTACAGTAATTCTTGAAGCTTTGCCGATATTGTACCAAACTGGCATTCTGTGATGTGTGAAAGCAAGGTTAATTCTGATAAAATATGAGAAATTGTATGTTTTCACTTCTCCAAATAGGCCTACTTTCGATGTTAGCTCTGATGATAAAGATTGTGAAGTTTCTAAAAGTATATGTGCATGCCCTGCGTACCCATATAGCCATTCCCAGCATGCTCTTTGGTTCACGTTCAACATACTGTTGAACTGATGGTGACGTCAATACAGTATCATGCAGTGCATGCAATTGTAGTACAACCGCTCACATTTATTTGGCATACTCTTCAGGGAAAGCAGAAAGTCACATGAGTAAAATCAGTATTTTTCTGCTGTGTGCATTCTCCTTACAAAACACCTAGCGAAGTTTCATGTGAAGTTAAAGAAACTTTACACTGACTAGTAATTTCTCTTTTGAACCAACTAAGGTTTAATTTGGTATAGTTTGCTGGGCAACTTTCTTGATAACTTCCCTATATTTCTGACATCGTGATTTTTCTATCTCAAAGTCAATGACCCTCTTATCAACAATCTAAAGAATTATTCCTTAGATTCTGTATTGTGTTTTATTGGGTTCTCGGGTATAGATACCATCATAATATAAGAAAGATAAATACTGAACAGGCACACAAAAACACACACACACTCACTGAGATGTAAGGAGCTCATAAAGTGCAAGTGCTTAACATTACCTGGCAAGTATCAAGAGGGTAGATTTGTTCAAAACATTTATCTTGTTGACAGCTGTAAACACACACAGCTTACATTAGTTACAATATTCCTTTCCCAGCTGCCTTCTTCAGCTTCTTTACTCAAAGTACTTTTGCAAATCAGGTTGTTGTTTTGTCTTTTTTCCAACACATCTCTTTTCCTGTTATTTGTACCACTTAATAATCTCTGTCAGTTACTCTCTGATTTTCTTTGTCTCTTGTTGTGAATCTCTCTCTCCCTCACTTATCCCTCTCTTTCTCTCTTTCTCTTCCCTCGTAGTTCCGATGTGATCTGCTTTCCCTATCAGCGTCCCGCCAAGTCGGGGTCTATTTTGGGGAGATAAAGAAGAGGTAGGCAGGTGTGCTCTCGATATCCTGTCCGAACGGCGTTGAGTGAGGGCACCGTCACAAAAGGAGAGGAAAAGCAGGGAGTTCATCCTTGGGTCAGTGTCAGTGGCAAACAAATGAGCCCTCTGTATTTCCCTCTTGTTCCAGGATAAGGTCAGTGTCCAACCCACTCCAAGATACACATGCATTTGTCAATGTCAAGGGTATGATAATCTCCCGGGGTTGATTGAATAAGGGATATAAAAGGTATATTGCCTGCTACCAAGGGACTCTTTAAAGTCTGGCGAAAGGGCAGCATTGTCTTATGGTTCAACAGCATGGCAGTGTCTGGTTATCATTATAGATGGCATCTCGTGTCTGCCAGCGCTCCTTTCTTCCATAGATTTCATCTGCTAGCATCAGGGCAACATGTCACAAGATTCAGTTGCACTGCCAAAAGGAAACCTATACTATAGCATCTTGTCAGTTTTCATCAAGTTTGTCTTTAGGCCTGCCTTCATCAGACTGAAGTTTCAAAATAGAGTGCTATTTTGTGGTTAGGAAATTAGCCCAATGTCATATTTACTCACTATATGTGTAATGAAGACTCAAATAGCACCCTGTCTGATCAGGTAAAATTTTCCCAAAAAATCTTGATCTAGTTTGTGAAATAGCGCACTAATTTGTGAACTAGCGCACTATTTAGGTTGCGTCTCCATCAGCCCGAAATTTTCTCGATCCCATCAATCGAACCGCGCGCCGAGCCCACAGAACTCTACGTAGAGTTCTGTGGCTGAGCGAGTCGAGTCAAATAACGATGCAAGGTACACATGCGTCAACTTTCGGCTAATTTCCCAAGCAAGCTGTTTTCGAGCTGATGAAGATGCTCATGTGTAATATCGGGCTGTTTTCTTAAACTGCAAAATAGCCCGCTAGTTTGAACTTCGGTCTGATGAAGACTTGAAGATTGTCATAGCTAGAGTTACTATAGAGCCCTTTCTTTGCAAACTAATCCTATCACACTTTGTATGAAGATGGGATGTGCTTTCCAAACTGCCAATGTTAGGTTTCAACTCATACTTCCCATGAGTTCATCTCCAGCATAGAAACAGTTCCTTCAAGTTACTTTAACATTCTTCCAGTGCTTAGGACAATTTCATGTTCCTCTAACATAAAAGTACAGTTCCTGACACGAAAATTCTGAGTATACTGCCTTTAAAGGAAAATTTGCCCCATGTATATCAGATATATAAATGTGTAGATTTGGGAAATGCAAGAGAAAAATAGATAGATAAATAAGAGAAACACCCAGTGAATATTTGAGGAAAATCAGACTATTCATTCAAAATCTATGAAATCTATGGAATTGATTTCATGTGCCTTCCTCTCTAAATAGAAACTCCATGCAGCAATAATTTCACAGTCACTTGAAAACAGTTTCAGAGCAAAGTACAGTCTATTCTATCGCAATATGCCAAAGAAGACACTTGAGAAAATGATTGGTAGCAATCTTGACTGAAAAACTAAGAATATACCATGAGTGAATCACTGCTGTCAAAATGGCCTGTTGGTAGAGTATACCAGGCTTTATCGTTTTAATCTGATGCCTAATGACGTGTGACATATAGATGGTACTTTGGGGCCAATGTCTGGACTGGCAAAAGGGGCTTTTCATACTGTGAGTGAAAAATTGTGACATTAGAAATATCAAAACATTTAACCATGAGAGGGAAGTTGCCAGATAACTTTACTGAAGCCACTCAACACAAACATTGCAGACCAAAGTGTATGTGTGTGTGTGTTTTATTGTTATTATTATTATCATCATTATTTTTATTATCATTATTATTATTATTATTATTATCATTTATTACTATTACTACTACTACTACTACTACTACTACTACAATGAGAATGGGCATAGAAAGAGACTTTAAGCTTACGATCACTAACTGTGCTTCTTGAGGTAAGTCACAATTAAGAATTAATGATTGAATATGAGAAATTAATACTTTATACATATGTAATAAGGAATATTACAGTGTTCTGGGGATTCTATTTAAGTGAAAATAAGAACATCAGTCCAAGACCAGGGCCCTGATTTATCACAAGATGTAATCGATTTTAAATTTCCTTAACACACAGGCTGCCATAGACATACGATAGAAATCAACTTTATAATCAATTTTAACTCTTCATAAAACAGGGCCCTGATAGTGTAAGGAGGGGGAAATGATGATATTGATGCCAATGGTACCATTAAACCAGAAATATTAGCAGCATGAAATTTTATCCATTTTTAGTCAATGACCTTTTTTGCAGCGTAATTTTTTTGCGAAATATCACTGGCATTCACTGCATATAGTGTAGACAAGAACTTTTGCATGTTATACATTTTAATTTCATGAATCTTGGCTCTTGTGAAATTCACAAAATCAAAATGCACACAAAAGATTTCCGGTTTTGACAGGGTACATCTTGATGACTAACCTCTGTGGAAGACATATGACAATCAATTGTAATTCTTATCAATAGGGGGCTGTCTTTAATTATTGCTGTTCTGTCTAGTGTACTAGTGCTGTTTTTCATCATTATCTTGACAATTATTAGTCATTCAGATGATCATTGTTATTGTGAATCAAATATTTATTGTGTAGATCTCATACACATTTTGCCTAGAAATAGAAAATTGATGTTTTGGCACTAAAAAAGCAAAGTATATTGGAACTTTATATGACTTAACCAAACCTGTATCATCATTGCAGTATTTTGTGCCGACAGAAAAAAAAAAAAAGTATAATTTGTAGATTTTACAGCAGTATCCAGCCCTGCCTCATTTTTCATATCACCCCAAACATTTTGTCTAATTGCCCACTCTACAGACTCCATTACACTTTTCATTAGACTACAAGATATAACCAAATTCCAAGTTAGATTTGTTCACACCCCACATTAGAGTGATATATGTGTAATGATAATATGATATGATCAGGATAGATGTTTGCATTTAATACATCATGTTGTAATACTTTCATAAACAAATTTTTGTATTAAAAAAGAAACATGCAAACTAACAAACAAATGTATTCAAAAGCCAAGTGCAGACATAGCCATGGCAGCTTTCATAGGTGGGGGGGGGGGGGGGGGGGGGGTGATAAAACACATTGCCATAAACCAGACAATAATGAGTTGTACTTTATGTTTGCAAGTTCTATAGCACTTCACACAGATTGGAAAGTGACAGGTTTAAATGGAGGTCAGGTCCGGGGTTGTCTGAACTTACAGATACAGTTTACCTTTTGGGGAAGTGATTTTAAAAATTTTCGAGTTGTCACATCTAATGCGTGTGTGGAGGTCAGTTGTGTCACAAAACATCCTATCATATGAAAATTTTGCAATAAAATCTAAAATATAGGTAGATATCACTGTTTTTCTCATTAAATCATAACTGTAGACGGTTTAGTCTGGAAACAATTTCATAATATCTATTGTTCACATTTTGTATATTTAACAATACTTATCGATTATACTGATTCAAATTTTTACAGTGCTTGTTTCTATCCCTAACTCACATTTTAGAACTAATTTAAAGCACTAATGCTGGGATTTAGTTTCATCTGCAAGTGGTAAATCATACCTTTAAAACTGGTATCCCTATCGCTCACTTGCGTTTAACCCTAACCCAAGCCGAGCTTGATCTGTGAGTAAAGGTTGACAGTCAGAGTGTAATATTTGCAAACCTCCAAAGTCAATTCACTTCTCATTGAGGAATGAAATTGCTTGGAGCAATCAGTGTTTTAAGAAACAGAGACTTGTTGAGTTACAATTTCATTGGTATACTGTTCGTTTGCTGCCCTCGTTGACCTAAAAAAAATACAGATTTTCTTACTGAGTTGTCACACTTTCACAATTATGCCAATACTGTAGTTAGCATAAATTCATCACCCTCCTGAATCTAAGTGAACCCAAGTTGATAATTGAAAAAACAAACAAATGAAAACGGACATGAAAGTGTTAATTTAATTCAAATGCAGCTAATAGTTCCTCACAAAATGTTTTGATTATGAATAGTATACTTCAGCATGGTAACAGTGACTTTAGAATTACATTTTGTAAACTTGATATAAATGAAGTCACATTCAAAATCATATCTGGAATGACATACAGGTCCTAACAATGACCATGTTTATAACAAGATTTTGTAGTTCTTTCAGATGCAGCTAATAGTTCCACACAAAAGTAAGAACAGCATATTCTCTGAAGTTGAGATATTCTTTAAAAAAAAAAATCTCTACATTAATTTCTTTTTAGATGTGTGTATAAACAACTGCAATTTGTAAATGTTTTGATTATTCATCTGCTCGTTAAATTTCCAAAAATAAGACACAGTGAATTATTTTTTGTTTACAGTATTCCATGGAAATTCAAGTTCTAGTAAACGCCAAAAGCTTATGGTGTTTTGGATTGGGATCCTTGTCTGACAGTAATTTCTGTGAGACTCAAGCTTGCACCATCCTGTCATAGATCACCTAGTTATGTATTCCTTTTCCTACATTTCAAAGTTCACGTTATAAGACTTCCCGACGTGCAAAATTCACAAAAATGAAGCCTTTTGAAACATTCAGCGAATACAGTAGGTCTTCCTACATGGTTCTTGACTTGTAACATGCTGTGATCATCTTGTGCAATGCACAATATCGAATGGACCTATTAAAATGTTTTGGTACAGTCAAGTGTTATGTGCAGCTCTGACTGCCAAATTCCCATTTGATATGTTCTGTGTTCATCGTTTCCTGATGATATCACAAATTCATGGATCCAGACAGTGATTGGAATCACCACCAAACGCTAATTACCTGGTTCTTGTTCTCTGCTAAACACGTAACCTCCTAGGCGGATGTAATCAACAAAACCAAACTAGTTTTGCTTTTGATTGCAGGCAGTTTGGCCACTTGTGTCACAGTTCATCTGTTGTCACAGATGGTATTGCACTTTCGGCTTTTTGAGTTGACGGAATAGAGTCCTTAATATTAGATGCAGCCTGTGATCTGCTTCATACTGTCTCGGTTTCCTCAATATGACTGGAGATTATGTGTGACAATAGAAATAGAATTTGTCCAATTTCAGTTTGTTCTGGGGAAGAAGTCTTCTGGTTCTGAATAAAAATCATCCTTTCCAAGTTTCCTGTGACATCAACTTTTTAGGTTTTTTTTTTTGGGGGGGGGGAGGGGGGAGGGGTAGGGTAATGTAACATTAAGAATTATAAATTTGTTTGGATTCCTACTGTAGGAGAAGATTACCTACTTTTTGTTAAAAACTTTCAATGTATAGACACTCCACAGGGCTTTCACCAATTTTTTTCTTTCTTTATTTAATTCCTCACACAACCGTTCAAGTTATTGTTACATTTTCTGCCTGATAAAGGCTTTATAGTTTGATCAGTCCGTGCTCTATTAGACAGGACCAAGCCACTACATCATGAAAGGACTTTAATATTTGACAGAGGGAAAAATGAACATTTCAATGTTTTGGCAGGATATTGTTATTTTAATCATGATATTCAAGGCATTAATCCTGTAAGCATGTCAAAGCATTTTCCTGTGTCAGTTTCCTGTTTAGACGAGCCCAAAATGGGAAGAACAGCTCCACGTTGTTCATGGATGGACATTTGGTATGTTTCCAGCACATTAGACAACAGCAAATGCTTCTCTTGACACTTGTTTGTTTACAAAAACAGAGAGATATATGCTGATATATTCTAAATAATCCAGCTATTTTTGTGCTTTTTTCTCAACTTTACTCTTTGCATTTAAAATCTCAGCACATCTTTATCAGCGTATTGTGATAGCTGTCTTGGACAGGGATATGCTGTTAACTCTATGAGCTTTGTGTTCTAGATGCTAGCTTTTACAAACAGCTACTGAATTCAGAGTCTGTAGAATAATTACGCAAAGACTGCTGTCCCATGCCATGAGAACAAGAGTCCTTGAAACAAAACAACAACAAAAAACACAAAGAAATGTAAAAAGGGCAGCACCAATTTTTCTCAGATATGATCATCCTTGGTTGTGTTCTAACTCTCCTCATGGTACAGTTTTAATCCGAGTGATTGGATTTCACAACTTTTTCTTGGGATCACAGGTGACACCAAGGCCTGAAATTAGTACAGCTTTCACTCTCGATCGCTTTGTCCTATGAAGGTTGCACTTAAACCGAGGCCATCGAGTGCCGAAAAATTACCAGGTATCGTGGAAAATCTGGAGTCATGGTTACCAGGACAGAATATGACTTTTAATAGCATCACATGATCGTCGTGAGAGTTTAGGATGGGAGTGGAAATCCCATCTTTTGACACTTCCTCCGTGTCACTCTAGCAGGAAACCATTCAGCCAGTGGAGACAGCTACAGCTATACATGATCAGGTAAACAATTTAAACCATGATTGTATGAAATCATGGGTCCGTTTCATTGTCAATTACTGGCCTGGTTAATACCAGCTGCATTAATTAACAGCTACACCCAAAATTCCTGGAGAAATGACTTTCAAAAGTACAAGGGGATAGAAAAACAACAAAAATAAAACATACCAAGTGATAATCAAGTAATATTACTGTAGGCAAATACCACCAGGATCACTATCACTTGATGTTGATGGAGAATATTGTACTTGGGACCACTGAAATGTTTTTATTTTTAATATCCAGTTTTTCACTGTATTGGGTATAAGAATGAAACAATATTAAAGGAATGGGACCAGCAAAATCATCTCATTACTTTTTTCCCACTGGCAGATGACTTCTTCAGAGTTTTACGTAGTTTAGGTTCCTGCTCACTTATTCAGTGCCCCCTCCTTCCCTATTAGTGACCACCTTCTTGTGCATGATCTGCATTTAGAGTAGTATTAGTACCTGAACCATAACCTTTAGTTTTACTTGATTTTCTTCTTTTCTTTTTCACAAACAAGTCTACTCCTTTAATTTAAAGAACTCTCTAAAGGCAGAGTCTTGCCTTGACCTCAGAAGGGCAGTTGAAGTGTTCACAAATTGTGAGATTTTCATGTTTTGTTAGTGTGGTATTGTTGTTCTTTTTTTAAATTTCATTATATACATGGTTGCCATAAAATTCCAGGCTACCAACACATTATCCCTCAGTGCACTGTAAACTGTAACTGTGTTGGTGATATCCCCAAACACACATGTGCACACACTCTGAAACACACGCACACACGCACACACCACCCAATAAAATCTAAGTGTTTTTAAGTGTTGCTTGCCGGAAATTACCGTCTCTTGCCAGTGTGATACGAGTTTGCAGGAAATGGAGTATCTGTCTGAGCTCACCCAAACTTCCCTGTAAACATCCGCTGATTATTTTGTTCTCCAAGGCATCCAGTAGGGGCTTTCTACCTTTTTACAAAATAGTATCCAGGTGTATGCCATTCGGCACGATGTGTCCCTTTCTTACATATTATCCTCAGTGTTGATTTTAGCCACTAGTCAGTCATGACATCAGCATCATTTGAGGGGTGGGGTGGATGTGTCCCCCTTCCAGCGAGCGAAAACTAAAGGGCGAAACTTTGGTAGACTATCAGAGGTGAATTAAAAGGTTACTAGTTAAAAGACGAGTCCACATTTATACACATGTGGATTGAGATTATGCAGCAATAAAAGTAGAACACATTAGTGAAAGTTTGAGGAAAATCGGACAATCTGTTACAAAGTTACGAATTTTTACAGTTTCTGTGTAGTCACTGCTGGATGAGAAGACTACTACAGTTGATGATGTCACATGCGTAGAACAATAAAAGAAAAATATAAAGAGAATTACACCATATTTCGTTTCATAAAGAAAGTACACATTCCCTCAGCCCCCATTCCCCCTGCCTTCTGAAAAAGGCAAGTCATGCACTCTTATTCTGTGCGAATAGTGGAAATATGTTTACTTTTCTGTATATTTTCCTTATATCGTTCTACACATATGACATCACAAGTTGAAGTAGTCTTCACATCCAGCAATCCTGGAACTAAAACTTCAAAAATTCTTTTAAACAGATTATCCGATTTTACTCAAACTTTCACCAATGTGTTCTACTGATATTGCTGCAGTCTCTCAATCCATATGTTTAAGAAGGTGGGCTTGTCCTTTAATGTTTGGCTACAGATGCCCTTTTTATATTCAAAAGTGTATGGTACATGATGACTGTTTCAGACTATCATAAAAAATGCTTTATGGTGGCTTGCAAACATCATGAAGTATTTTTCCAATAATTTCAAATGACTGTAATGTGCTTTGGGATGATTTGAGATATGTGTAAAACAGCATTGCAAATACAATGTAGGCCTACCTTGTCTTTCTTTCACAAACCCCTGATGGCCCATTACATTTCCTATATTAGATGTATTTGAGACCGATGATTGATAATGGCCCTTTCAGAATTCAACGGTCCATCTAACACCAATACAATTTTTGTTTCACTGTATTTCAGCCATGTCTCTGTGATTGTCCCCAATGTGACTTCCAACCATAATTCAATACTTTTCCGACCGTCACTACACTGCTTTTAACTTCCTCAATAATTATCAAGCACCTGCTGAACCATGAGTTAACTGATCCTTTCTTGGCAGCTCTTGTGCATTGTCCTTAATTGCCAGTGTGTAAATTCTCTTCTCTTTTTATGTGTCCTGCTCAGAATGTTTCTCCTGCTAATTGATCACCTTGGATCAAAATGCCTACAGGAAGATGAAGCACATTTTTTTTTCCAGTACATTACAACAATCTAGTGAAGTACAGAAAGAAAAATGATTTAACATTTGACTGCCAATATCACAAAATGCCCCTTCCATCATAATATGTCACGCAGTTGATATTTCTGACACATCAATCCGTGTGGGATTTGTTTGTCCATTTTTTATGAGAGGGGAAGGGGAGAACTGTTAATCATCGTAAATATGAGTAATACCATAACATGCTGAAATCATCATATCATATTCCTTTCATTCCCAGCACTCTCTCTCTCTCTCTCTCTCTCTCTCCCTCTCTCTTTGCTGAGTCATGTCATAATTTCCAGTCCAATTGTCCTTGGTCTAACCTTAGCACATGGGGTTTTTTTTTTTCCTACTGATATTGGTGTGAAGTTCTCATGTTGGGCATTTCTCAGCTTGTTTGGTTCCATTTTTGTCTTGTTCAAGAGGGAATATCATTTTGTTCATGTCTGAAATCATTAATCAAATATGAGGCACTATGAGTCACAAAGGCTGTCTGCTGGTTATCATTTCTAGTCATCAAACTTTCCTGAACTTCTGAAATGAAGACAGAAACTTCTTCAAACAACCTCTTAAATCGAACTGACTTTAATCATATTTTTTTTTTCCTAATCTTGAGATGAAGACATAGCTTAATTCTTGTGATGGACAGCAGCCTTTATGTTTTATTCCCCATTTCTTATCATGCAGGTACATTGTCAATCACCCACTTATGCAAGCACATCCAGAAAAAAAAAATGGTCAAGCCAGAACATGGTTATTGTGTCATAACAATTTTCTTACAGACTTGTGTATTCAATTTAGATTCATACTTCTCTTTAAAACATTGTTCTGTCTGTACTAGCTTGCTAGGCAGGATTTTTTCTGCTAAACAGGATTTCATCAACTTCCAAATATAAATTTGGTTTAAGTCAGAGACCGAGCCCTTGAATTTATATAAAATTGACTGGATTTACCCCAATATTCTTTGTTTTAGTAAAGTATATGCCCAGGAAAGCAGAGGGCCACTGAAGGTTAGTTTCTAAATGGGAGCTGATTAAAATGCATTCAAAATAAAGGGCTGCACTGAAATCATATCTTTGATGAGTAACTCAGCCTCGCTTTGACAGAAATTCTCAGGCAGCGATCTAAAGTGAATGCGAGCCCAAAGCATTTCCCCACAAAACTCTGTTTTGTTGTTTGTGTTGTTGTTGTTGTTTTTTTCTTTCTGTGTTCCAGAAATGGATTTTCTCCCAATTCTTCATGAATTTCATGCCTGCAATTCCTGAGCTTTCTTTCATTGGTTTTATGTTAGTGAGCATCAGTGATACCTTTGATTATGTGTCAAAGTGTTGAGAAGTCAGTTAAAATGTGCTCCCAGCATTCACTGTCTGGCACACATTTACAAAGTGTTTCTTATTAAAGGACAAGTCCACCTTCATATACATTAGGATTGAGAGAATGCAGCAATATTAGTAGAACACATCAGTGAAAGTTTGAGGAAAATAGGACAATCCGTTCAAAGGTTATGAATATTTTATGTATCTGCACAGTCACTGCTGGATGAGAAGACTACTACAGTGTATGATGTCACATGCGTACAACTATATAAGGAAAATAAAAAGAGAATTTCACAAAAATTTGCTTTTTAAATAAAGTGCACATTTCTTTGACTTGCTACTGACGTATGTTGAGGGTAATATTATTCCCCCTGCCTTCTGAAAGAGAGAAGTCGAGTGTTCTTTTGTTATGCGAGAAAAATGGAAATGTGTTGAATTTTCTTTATTCTTTCTTTATATCGATGTACTCATGTGACATCACAAGCTTACTTAGTCTTTTCATCCAGCCTTGACTGAGCAGAAACTTCAAAAATTCATAACTTTTGAACGGATTGTCTGATTTTCCTCAAACTCTCACTGTTGTGTTCTATTAATATTGCTGCATTCACTCAACCCACATGTCTATGAAGGTGAACTTGTCCTTTAATCTGTCCTTGACTGATTTTGATTCTGTTTGATTCATCTAATAGGGCCAAGTGTGAAATTCAAGACACTAAAAGATTAGAAAAAAATAACATCATCAACTCATAGTAATCCATCAGAAATATATAAATACAACTTCTGTTCAATTTTTCACCAGATATTCAGGGAATGTGGCCAATGCAGAGTGATTTAGATCTGTTAAGTACACACAAATGTCATCTGCCACAGCTCTATGATCTGAAATGGATGTCCATAGTGTAACATCATCTTTGCTCTAAGATGTAAGATTTACCCAGTGCTCTTTAAACATGATATGTATATTTTTGTATCAGACTTGTGTGTTTTGTTGTTATTTTCAAGCAAAATGCTAATACTTTTTTTTTCATTCAATTCAAGCCCATTATATAATACCAGTAATGCTAAAAGCAAATGACTTGAAGACTAAATGTCTTGAATAATGTTTATTTGGAATTAACACTGTCATCAGTGCACAAAGAATTGTTGTTTGATTGAATACTTTCTATTCCTTTTTTATTTATTTTTTTTTGGGGGGTGGGTGGGGGGAGCTCATAAAGATGGTAAAAATTTCAAGAACAGTGACCACCACACACAAAAAAAGGAAGTGTTAGGGTTGGGGTGGGGTGGGAGAGGAGGAGGTGCTCCCAGGATCTCAGGCTAGGGATGATGGTATCATTGTTAGGATGAGTAATAACCATGGCATATGACTGGCTCCTGGTGCGCTTGAATTGATGATGGTGAGTTGTCAGGGGCTATGTTTATTGTATGATGTCATGTTGTGAACAAAGTGCAGTCATCTGTACCCTGGCTGGACATCAGCCATCCTGCCTTTAACCCTTCGTTTCCCAGATGACTGGTAATCACTCATGGATTTAATGCATAAAGCTGGAGGTTTGCCATGCCCAGTGGGTTAAGGGGATGTCAAGGGAAGGGAGAGGGGGAGGGATGTGTGTTGGAAAGGATATCTGGATGCTAATTGACATAGCCATGACTCATGTTTGCCTGTGCCATTCCATGTTCTCTAGTGTCTATTTGGAGAAATTCCAGATGTGTGAGTTTGCTCCCTTCCCCTCCTCTGCAGTCTTGTAGGTAGGAATGAGAAAAATATACTTACTCAGGAATAAAAGGAGTTTGCTCCAAGGCTACATCATGTTTTCCCTCCTGTAAGAAAAGCTCTTCCTTGACTCACTCAGGACTGCTGGTTTCCAGACTTAAAGGTATAGAATCCCATTTGCAGACATCATGAAACTTCATGAAACTTTACATGAATGAGCATTGTACTATAAATTCAGATTCAGATTCAGATTTATTTATTGTCCATTTAGGAAATTCTTCTTGTTGGCAGGTGTACACGTAGGAATATCTTCATACATACATACGTATATTCATGTACATGTATACACATAATACAATTTTCAATATAATTATACACAATCGTACAAACATAATTTATACTCACAATACAGTAAACACATACATCATTACACATTTACATTTCATCACAATTAATTATAATTACCGATCATCAACAAAACAAGAGTTTAGAAAACATAAAGCCCGTCCTTTCCAAGGGAGTGTATATTTTACGTAACCTTTGCACACCCACACACAACACTCGCACGTTCTCCGAAGGATGACACTTCGTGTCGCGCCCTGTATGACACATGTACATCACTGAATACATACAGGTGAAGGCAGACGAACGCATGCGCGCACTCACAAATACGATACACACACACACACACACACACACACACACACGTTCGCACACACACACACATACTCCGTTGGCTCAGTCATATCATACACATAAGAATGTCAGGAGAATTTACGTGTCCTACATCATGCTCGTTATCTGAAGCACCATGGAGCATAACGCACCCAAAACGCTGGCACACCACTGCACATGCGCTTGATTATGTGTAGTAAATATCATAGTCAAATGTTTTGTAATTATTTAGTGAGAAATGGAAAACGTTGATTGCCGCAGAGGGAGCTATTCTGAAATTAACGCTTCTAACGGTCGAAATATTTTTTTAAAAAGCAGGAATAATTTTTGGGTCCCGAAAAGAATGGTGTTGATTGAAACATTACAGATTTGTCAAGTTAAGGCCAGTTTTTAGTTTTTTCATTAAGGGGAAAGTTCTTAATAAGTAGTCTCTTCAATTTAATACTGGATTCATTGAATCTCAAATATTAGGTCTGCAAATGAGACTCCCTGCCTTTAAAGGAAACCCAAATCCAAAGAGCAATGTGGATTGAGTGAAAGCAGCAACATTATTAAAACACGTCAGTGAAAGTTTGAGGAAAATCGGACAATCGATGCAAAAGTTGTGAATTTTTAGAGTTTTGGTGTTGGAACCGCTGGATGAGGAGACTAAAAGAGATTATGACGTATGTGTGGACAACAATATGAAGAAAATATGAAGGGAATTCCACAAAAATTCACTTTTCTAGCATAATGAAAGGGCACTTGACTAACCGCTTTCAGAAAGCAGGGGGAATGATTGCTACCCTTAGCATTTGTCAGTATCAAGTTGATGGAATGTGTAATTTTTATGAAAAATGCATTTTTGTGTAATTCCCCTTACATTTTCTTTATATTGTTGTCCACACATGACGGCATAACCTGTAGTAGTCTCCTCATCCAGTGGTTCCAACAATAAAACTTCACAACTTTTGCATCGGTTATCCGATTTTCCTCAAACTTTCACTGATGTGTTCTACTAATGTTGCTGCTTTCACTCAATCCACATTTCTCTTTGGGTTTGGGTTTCCTTTAATTCTTGTAATGTATTTTACACTGATCCCGTCCCCCCCCCCCCCCCCCAGCTTGTCAGTTGCAAGTAGAATAGAAAAGACAAACTAAAAATCGCTATGTTTGTATTTTCACTCATGATATAATGGCAATTAGAAGTGGAATGCCGATTTGTGATGTGGTCCTCTTATACTGTATACGCTGTTATTTTCGCGAATGAGGAGATCACAAACATTTTCGTGGGATGTTGTTTTCGCGAATTGACACAGAGGCCTTCATAAGTGCATTATTACCTTAGCGCATGGTGACATTTTTGCATGTTGTTCAAAATTTGTGGTCCATCTGTGATTCGCGAATTTCGCGAAAATTAAACCCTCGCAGAAATAACAGCTTATACAGTAAGCACGCAGAGCTTGTTTCTTCACGCTTCCTCAGTGAAGTCACTGAATGTGCAGCTATACAAGAAACAGATATTCTTTTTTAGGATGATTTGTGCAGTATGAAGTAGCTTTATTCTTTTTTCGTTCCACCAGAGCCTCATTGTTATCGTAAGTCATTCCCAGATAATTTTTGGAGAAAGAGTCATATATTCATGGCTTTAGACATAGAGGCTATAAGCCATAGTATGATATAGAGCCTTCACTAATTTCCTTCTTTCTCTTTTTTTCCTGTTTCGCTCAAGAGGAATGAAGAGCTGTCAGGAAGTTTGAGGGTGTAGCAAACAGAACATTAATAAAGGTACCGTATTACAAAGAGAAAGGTGTGGAGGAAAATAAGGAGGTGATACCTCATCCGTATCTGACAATACTCGTTTCAGAGCCAAGTTTATTCTGACCTTGAACTTGGCTCTCACTCGGTAGAAGATTCTGCTTGTAACTCTAGACTGTTCCGCTAAGTTATAGTCGATCACAAAACTGGCTGCCGTTGACAGCACCCTAATGCCATAATCCCGCAGTAAGCACGAACAAGCATTGGTGCATTTTGCTGTTCGAACACGAGTGGGCACAGTTTCCTATTTTGGGACCGGTCTGATCCAAGATACACTGTATTCCCTTGAAGTTGATAAGTGCATCTGGGTCAGTAATATAGCACACAATACCATGGGTTAGCATCAGAGAACAAAGGAGGGACTTTGCTGGTATCAGAGACTGTGATCAAAAAGAGACAGGTGTGATGAGTGGAATAGGGTCATAAAAGCCATGCATCATTTGGAGCACATTGAGCAGCCAATGCAGGAGAGAGTGTTCATGTTTCTTTGTCCTTTTTTTTTTTTTTTTTTTTTTTTTAGGAGGGTGGGGGCCGGGGAATTGTGCCGCCTTTGGCTCATCATTTCATTGTATTGGGAGAATATTTAACACATTTGCAAACAAGGTTTTTAAAATCGTAATCACAATTGCTTCTTTGTTTTGATGGATGATGCATTTTCTTGATAGCGTCTGATATTACAGTATGTGTCAGTTCATTGTGTGCAGTCATTTGTCATATTGTTGAAAAAGGGGACAGAGAGATTGATCATGGAGCCTTGAAAAGACAAAGTGTATCACACATGGTTGATCATAGAATGAGTGCTAAACAATGGAAATAGACCGATGATGCATTATCACATGAGGAATACATCAATATATTTCAATTGCTAATCAGTTGTCTTCTGGACTAGATAAAGAGAGAGGGATGCACACATGTAAAGTGAGAGTTAAAAGGAGAACAAATAGCTATGGTATCAACATCCCCAAACTTCCTGAGCTTCGTGTTTGATTTTGGGCAAATGATGGAATAGAGACACGAAAGAGAGGGAATAAAGAATTTATGGCCAAGCCAACAATAAAAAACATAAAATGATGCAGATAGAAAAAAAAAATGTGACTACATGATTAGTCAGTCCTGGGAAAGTAGCTCTGTCATGGTAGAAAGAGTGGAAAGTGATGCCACAAAGGGAGCCAAGTGACGACCAGTAACTGATACATCATCTCGAATAAAGTCGACCATATTAGTGTGCAAATAGCAAGCTACTGGATGAGAGAGAGAAGTGGAGTGATTCAGACGTGACTCATGCTGCGTCCATCGAGCAAGCCAGCCGAATAATGAGATGCGGTTCTCACGGATGATAGCCTCGGCATCCTCCAAGATGTTGACAACAACTCTTCAGATGATGATTGAGGATGGTGTCACTATCTCGCAACATCGTTGGGTTTTGCTGGCTGAGATGATATTGAGGTGGTAGTATAGTCAACAACGGATGTGGTCTCAGAACCAGATGTTGGTGGTGGTGTCGGTGGAGGTGATGCGGTCATGGTGCTGAAGGCAATAGTAGGCACGTTATATTGACTGGGGAATATTGATCATGATTATAATGCATCCTGTTACAGTGGTTGTGGCATGATAGCATAATTGGGTATCTGTCTTTGCATTCTCTATTGGTATTGGAAGATGTTGCTGATGATAGCCGTAGTAAAACATCTTTGTCAGAAAACTATAAGAGGTAGCTAGAAGAAACCATCAAGATATGTGTAGCAGTAGTTTGGTTTGTCTGATAGTAGGGAGAGAGAGTAGTACAGAATAGAAATCTTGTGTAAGTGGTGAGCATGAAAGAAGGATGAAATATACAAGGGGAAATAAAAGAGGTAGATAAAAAGGCAACAATAGGCGAAGAAGTGCTGTCGTAGTTGGTGGTCAAGATGTGTTGAAATTAATTCAATTTATTTCTAATGTTTCATTACAAAATACCATACATATCACTCTGCAAAAAAAAAGAAGCAATGTTGGTATCATCAAAAAATAAATTCAGAACAGAAACTAACTACAAGAGTAGATGCTATGTTGCATGAGCAGATAAATAACAGAATTATATTTGAAAAAAGAATGACTTAACCAAAGCTTTAAGTCCATAATGAATAAAATTGTGAAATATGATGAAACCATGTAACTACCAATAAGTGCAATTCTTGTAAGAACTCAAAGGTTCCTTCGGTAGAATGCATCCTTAGATTGTATAACAGAGAACAAAATTCTTAAAACATGTATTATTTATAAGGATGAAAATATTACATTCTTGCTTGTCATACTTTAGTTGTATGTGACAACATACATGTATGTCTCTAAGACAGAAGAGAAAGTGACTTTCATGACACACACACACACACACACACACACACACACACACACACACACACAGACCTACATATATCAGTGATGTATGCACAAAAAGAGACTATGGTCTCTGCTTTAATAATGAACAATGCTTAGGAAACTTAAAATCATGCCAATAATTCTCCCCACAAATAAACTTAAAACAGGAGAAAAAATCCTCACAGAATGTTCCAAAAATGACAAAAATCAGATACCAAAATATGGAAGATATGATATTTTGACATTTCACAATTTTTTCAGAAACATTTCTGGACCAGTCCTTATATTCAAATAAGTGAGTTGATGATGTCATACCCTCACAAATTTTTCATGCACCTTATATGAAATTCTGAAAAAAAAATATTTTTTAGCTTATACGGGTAAAAGCATATATTCCCATACCAAAATATATCAGAGGTAAACATTTGTTCTTTTTTTTATTTTGGATGATTTTAAGGCAAGTTTTGTATTCATACAGCTAAAATATGAGATTTTTCTAATATCTGTATATATGAAATAGATAAGAAATTGTGAGAGCATGACATCATCAACTTGCTGATTTGAATATTCAAAACGACTGGTCGCGAAGTGTTATCCGCAAAATCTTGAAATTTCAGAATGTCATAACTTACTTATTTCTTATCTGATTTTGATCATTGCACTGTTCAGCAGTGAATTTGTTCTCTTTCCTATGAAATTGGTAAAATTTTGGAGTAGATTTCTTCTTTAAGAGGTGACTCCACATAAAATCATTAAAGTGCACTTACTAAACATCAAAGTAACATAGACATCTGCTTATTTTTTAAATAAATACATTGGTATGAAAGTAAACGTCATGAACTGAATTATAACCAAGTTTGTGGTATGATTTACTGTGGAGCCATATTTGCAGAATATTCCATTGCTGCATTCTTTAAACACAGGCTCAAACTGCACAATGGAGATCTTCAAGTATTCATCCATGTTGTTTGTGAGCTTTGCAATTCTCCACATATACGCGTATTTGATCGCGAATCATATATCAATAATCAATGTAATGGATGATACTTCAAACAATGACTCAGAAACATGCCTATCGATCATGTACAATTACTCAACATGCTCGAATGCACAGAGTTTCAGCAATCAGGCAGCTAGTGCCGAGTCACTTCATCAGTTTCATCAGTTTGACTGCATGACTACATGCATCGTATGCACACACACACACACACACACTCCGCGTGCACACACATTGATGTGTGCATTGGAGTCGACCACTGTGGGGAAACCGTACAGTCACACAGACAAGGCATTTGACTAGGCAGAGAGGTAGAAGGGTCAACCTGGCTTTTATATTAGACCATGTACTCTGCGGAGCTAGGAACTCTACTGTACAAGCGGTATGCATGCACTGACTAATCACAGTGTGCCATAGTCGCCTGTGTGCAGCTTTATGTCTGACTGTTCTGTGAGGAACTCTTCCCTTCTTTTCCAGTTAATATATGCATGATATATCTTGTTCTGCTGCTCAGGATTTCCTGTACTATGCAGAGTGGTCTTTTGACTAATTAAGCTGACTCTTCATTTCAGTGCTGTTGTATGAATTTTATGTCTTTTAGTTCACTGGAAGCTCATCACTTTGACTGATTGGCCATTCTGGGATATGTGTGATCCATGCACATGCAGCCCTGCTGCATATATGACCAATCTGTGAAACAGAAGATTTCAGGCATTGCAGGTATGGAATGGGACATGGAGAGAGGACATTGGTCAAGATCTGTGAGGACATCTCATCCATACTGACCGTTGGACCACTCATGGTCATCTAACCAGGGCATGATGACTCATGTTCTGAGGTAAGCAAACATTGGGCAATAATGACTCATGCAGCTGGGTCTGACTACCGTGTCGGTTAGAAGTTTTACACTCACTTCCTAGTCGATGCATGCACATATGTATAAGAATATAAATTTGTGCATATATAAATTTCTGATTCCTTTAGTTTTTCAGTGTGACAGCAAATCAAAACTGATCAAAAGAAATGAATCGAAGGTGAAAATATCTCAGGGAGAACATTGTTTCAGATGAAATGAAGTAGATGCAAAGTTGAGGCAGTTTAATTGTAAACAAGTGACTCATACAAGATGGCGTCCTATTGGGACCACTAGTACTTGACCTGTGACTAATTCAACTCGTGTCTACAGTGAGTCAACTTCTCTTTTTAATGTGAGGTTTCCCCAAAATGTCTTTGGAAAAAACACATTTCTAGTGTTTCTAATATGTTATCAAAATTGATTGCTGGAGACCATTGTCAAATGTTTATATTTTTTCATACAACCGAAATATATTTTTGTGAAATATTGAGAGTAAAATAAGTGTTTGTGTATTTGTATGTAGGCTGTGTACTTATGGTAAGCAATGAAAAGTAATGTTAAAGATTTTTTGGAAAAGATTTATCCATAAATCCAGGTTGTGTGTGTGTGTTGTTGTTCTTGTTGTGTGTAGGCCATTTACACATGTATGTGCTAAGCAATGAAAAGTAATGTTAAAGATTTTTTTTTTTTAACCCGTTGAGGACGAGTCCCGAGTATACTCGGGCAAGCGTCTATGGGAAATGCGTGTTGTAGCAAAATCAAACCGTCCTCAACGGGTTAAGATTTATCCATAAATCCAGGTTGTGTGTGTGTGTGTTGTTGTTGTTGTTCATTGTTGTTGATGTTTAAAGTCAGTAGGAATATGTCAAATGGTCTATTGGCATTAGATTGTCAGGGCCACTATCAACAGATGTAGACATTGTATACATAGAGGTTGGCAAATTTAACTACTTTTGTGTGTGTTGTTGTTGCAAAATTTTGTTGAAGGTTTCACAAGCTCGGTGTATTCTTGTCATTGCACCAATTGATGACAATGTTGTTTTTTTTATCTTGTATAAGAAAAAAAAATAGATCAAACTATTTCGAGTCATTGATTTGCACAAAATCAGAAAAAACGAAGATTTGCCAATTTTAGACAGAATCAAATATTAATGTTTATCTTCTTTAAAGTATTGCCAATTCAAGGATCATTTTGTAAGTGTAGCAATTTACAGGCTTTGAAAATTTTGTAAGTGCAAGTCAGACAAAGAATAGTAGAAACTATCATTCAAAACAAAAAATACAGCACTAAGTCACATAAATTTGGTTTCTTGGACTTGATGGGTCCATAAATGACAGCTCCTTTTGGTGGAAAGCAATATAGTCGTGGTAAAAGAGATTGTATCTATTCCTCAACTGCTGTGCTTTACCATGACTTTTACTTACATGTATTCGCAGGTTCTATAAATGATGATTAAAAGTTTCCATGAATACTCTGTAACAAAGTGATATCTATGATATGTATGCAAAATTCAATCAAGTGTGGTAAAAATGAACAAAAACACCCAAGTTCGCTGATATGATTGCATGAAATACATAGCATATTAGTTGCCCACTAAAATTCATATTTAGATACAATGATCTCATTAATACTTCCAGGTATTTGCTTATTCATGGAGACCGCAAGAAGAAAGTGGAGCTGGAGGTTGCACAAGGTGTGGAAAACATTGAGGTAGAGACACTGAGGCATCGGGCCAGGGAGCTGTTTGGCCTTCATGCAGTCCTGCTGCAGATCTGGGACAAGGGCTTTGAGGATTGGGTGGACCTGGATGATGGGGATGCCTCGCCCACCAACAGCAGGATCAAGGTGGAGCTGGACAAGAATGCCAAGGTGACCCCTGTAGCACACCATCAGAAGACGTCTGCAGCCGTTGTATCTGTCACAGAATCTGCAGGACGACATGCAGCACCCTCCAAGACTCAGGAGGAACTCTCCCAGCACCGACCCTTGGCAGTGTCCAGTATGCCTCAAGTCCACACGTTGCCTTCTCGTCCTGTCGCGTCCGTATCTAGTGGTCATCAGATGCTCCGGCCCACGGTATCTGCAGTCCAGCAGCTCCACACATTGTGCCAGTCGCATCTTCCACAGCCTGCCTCCTCAGCTCAGGAACCGTACCTGATTGAAGACCCACCAGAGGTTGTAACAAATGTCCCCGTACATTCACCAAGCAAACAAGTCGCGACTTCATCTGCAACTGCCCACCATTGGTAAGCTTTCACAGAGTAAATGGATTGCCTTAATGAGTTACTTCTGTTTGTTCCGAGGGAAGGCATGTCATACGAGCTTTTGTCTTTTAGTTATTTTGTAATTAAGTCAGTGTGACATAATTTTGTGTTGGTAGGGCCCAGATCTGATACATTTGAAGTGTTTGTTTGTTTGGTTTGTTTGTTTATTGTTTGTTGGTTTGTTTGGTTTTTTTTGGGGGGGGGTGTCACATTGTTACTGTCCTAGAAATCATTGCACATTTCCAAATGATGCACATATCCAAAGACTGCATGGAATGCATTTCCCTGTTTTTATCTGAATGCTAGTTTAGTTTCATATTTAAGGTGTCTCTGTGACATTGTATTCACTTCTAGATGCATGGTGTTTACCGTAAAATGATGTCTTGTTAATGTGCATCATTCCCTTTTTCAGCCATGGCCCTCAAAGTAGCAGCTATCGTGAAGTACCGCATTCCCATACATCAGGCGAGCAAATCATAAGTCTTCTGCAAACTGACCCCAGTTGGACCAGATCTACCAGATCTAACACCAGGAGCCAGTCAAAGAGCTTCCCCGCAATCTCCAAGGTCGTCTCCCTGAGCAACAATGACAGCAGTCGTGAGCCATCTGCGACTGGAACATGGATCCAAGACAGCAAGCCCCTCGCTGAAGATTGGCACCAGGACCATCTTTTGGACCAGGAGGCAAGCCCCAGCGGTTCTCTTGAGGGCTCTCTGACCAGCTTCCTCGAGAAGCGCAGCGATTCGCGATGGATCTACTCCTACAAATTGCCAGAGTTTCCACAGGGAGCTGCCGCCAAGTTGCGTGCAGGGCTGACCCTCACAAATGGCGAGCGTAGCCACCTCATGGACTGCGTCTACAAGTCAGTTACACCCTATACATTGTAAGTAGCCATTAGGAATGGGGCGTTTTGTTCAAATTAATGAATTCTTCTGTCAAGTCGTTTTTATTGTAGCTGATTCACAAATGTCCCTTCATTGACGTTAATAAGCACCATTTATTCAGTGTTTTAGTAGCAACCAGGATAACAAACTCTTCAAATATGAATTCTATGTCGTCAAATCGTAATTATGCAGTTGTCACACACTGTTGGATATTTCTCTGTTTATCACAAATTTTCTTGCTTGCTTTTTCATGAATGCAGGTGTGAAAGAGATCCAAATCAGGGGCCCGTTGCATAAAAGTTACTATCATGGTAACTTTGCCATCCAATGGTAACTACCATGGCAACAATACTCAACAGCCAATCAAAATCAAGAATTCCATGGAAGTTACCATTGGATGGCAAAGTTACCATAATAGTAACTTTTATGCAACGGGCCCCAGAAGCAGTAATGCCCTTCAATTTCATTATGTTTGTCTCTTCCTTAATAGATAAAGAGTGAACTGATGTTGTAGATTACCAATATGTTTGTATCTATGCATTATAATTTATTCCATGAACTTGCAAGATCTACGAGGACTATAATTGCATTGCCTAGGGATTTATCTAAAACATAGGCTTGATATACAACCATTAATTCTACAAACTAGGGTTAGTGCTACTAACGATAGAGGTGACAAGATCTTAATACCGTTATATCATCAAATTACGAAAGGACATACATACTTTGTCATTTAGAGGGATGATAGTAGCCATGAGACAGAATTCTTGAAAAGAAGGCATACATTCGCCTTGTGCCAAAGTAGAGAATTTGCATGCAAATTACAGCTCCATTGACGTGAGAAGATACCCATAAAACTTACTTCAGAGTCAGCTGTGCTTGTTCTACACTGCAAGCTAGTGATGATTTCGGGGCTTATGTCAACTTTGTGATGCCACTCATGATGTACTCCCAGCCATAACAGCAGTAGTGCTCTTTATGTCTCTGGGTCCTTCTCTCATATATAGTTATCCAACAGCGTACGAGTACAGGTTCCTGACCGAAATGTTTCTTAACGTCTTCCCTCAACTCTATGACCAGGCTGGGCCAAGCGAAAACAGAGAGAACCAAATTGTGAGTACCATCATGTGCCTTTAATAGGGAACTTTAGATTTTCGCGACGGGGACGTTCAGAGGGGAAAAAACCTGGTCTGAGCACGCGCAGAATCGCGTATCAGACACGATCTATTTATAGCTCGCGCGCCTGAGTTTTCACTACACATTCTGGGCTATTTTTACGTCCGCTCAGTTCACGACGTAGAGAGGTACTTGATGCACCGATCATATGGGGACGCCATTTTATTTCTTATAGGTTGCGTCCTAGCGTAATCTAAAGGTACTTTTCAGCACGACGCAGGGAAGAGGAGAACGTCCAGCTCAAGCGTCGTCTCAAACGCCCGCTCAGCAAATCTAAAGCTCCCTAATATCAAAGCACAGAACCTATTCTTCTGTGCTGCAAGAGCTCCTGATGAACTATAAGCAACATTGAATAGTTAAATGAAGAGATTATGTATTGTGTCTTAGTTTGAATAATGATACAATTAGGGATTTCCTTATTTGTAATCATAAAAATGGTAAGTTATTCCAAAGTTTGGGGGCTGCACAGGTCAGTGCTTGATCTCCTAATTTAAATATCCAATCTCTGTTGGCCATTCATGAGGAAGAAGAAAACTTGGTGCAACACACAGGCAGCCAACAAAAGTCTTTGACACAGAGAGTGCATCATGCAGTACATTTCTGCATGAAAGATTTATCAACAATAGAATAGGTGGAATCTATAAACAGATGCCAAAGTTTTTGCACTGCTTTGGTAGTGCGGACATCTGTCGTTCATATCTAAGCATGAAAACTTGTTTCCTTGATTCTCAAATTAGGATCGTCTTTAAGAAATTAAGGCGAGAGGGGAATTAATGATAGTAGTGAATGGACATAACAAGACCTACCTTCAGAAACTACATATGGGGAGCACATATTTCCCTGCTAAACTTTTTGCTGCTTTTATTAACAGCTAGACACTTTGAGCATCAGCATGAGCATATTGCTCTGACTTTATCGAATAATGAAGTACATATTTAGCGTAAGATGAATCTGTCTGACATCCGTTGTTTCTCCAACACTTGGACACATTCGCCTCTCTGCATTCGGTCCACAAATGAGCATCGATGTTTAAGGAAGGGTCAGTACTTACAGATTAAGTGATGCTGCAAATCATGATCAGCTTCATGCTTAAGTGTGGCATGCTAAAACCCTAGAAAGTTTTTCAGACACTCATATGTGGGGGATTTAACTGAGTGCCTGCTGAAATACCTGGCACATTCCAATTATTTGCAGAGGCACTTCAGGGTCAGACACTTTTTCTGTGGACAACGTAGTTTTGAAAACTTGTAGGAAGGAAGATAGGAAAGTATTGAATCCAAGTTGATACGTTTTGGTTTCTTGTTATGTTTGTTTGTTTTTTTTAGAGAGAAGGAATGAGAACGATTTCCAATTGAATAAAAAAGGATGGTCCTCAGTCAACATTGTGTATTGCCTTTGTGTAGGACACATGGAAGCAGCGACTGATGAACAAATTCAAGAACAACCGCAAGCGCCAAGACAGAGACATTCCAGTGGTTCGGCTGCACAAGAGAGTTAGGATGAACCTTGACCCATCCAGCCACATGGGGCATGGATACGACGTCATCGATGTCGAGGAGGTTGATGATGAGGAGGAGTATGTGGCTGATGAGGAAGCGAAGGAACATGGTGTAGTCATCAAGCAAGAGGATTGTGACCTGGATGATGTCTACCATGTAATGCCAGCAGACACGACCGAGTTCAGTGAGACTGGATCATGACACAGAACTATAGCTTGCAGTGGTCATGACACAGAACAAAAGGTCACAATGGAGGGTCAGAGGTCGTTGCAAGGGTCATGAGTCCCTGAGGTCAAACAGCAGACATATAAGGGAAGAAAGTATGATCATTATACGAGATGACGTTAACCCTCATGATGTCTACTATGTGATGCCAGCAGATAGAGACTGAGTTAAGGTATTCAGAATCATTGCAGTGAGTAAGGGGTCACAGTCAAGGTCAAGAGGCCATGAACCCAAGAGGTCAAACAGCAGCAGAACGCTAAGAAAGATGGCAAGGCCATCAAACAAGAAATTGACCTCTTTGATGTTAACCATATGTTACCAGCTGATAAAAAGAAGTTCAGTGTGTCAAGTTATTGACACACGAAAGAGCTCGCAGTTAGGGTCATATGCCTGTAAAAAGAGGTCAAGTTTTGGATGTTGAACAGGCAGGTAGCTAGGTCAGAGGCCATTGCCATCAGTCAAAGAGACATCAATCATAATGGTCATGATGTATACCATTTGATGGCAGCACGTGTGACCAAGTCAAGTGTGAGTCAGGATTATTACAGGAACCTACAGAATGGGAGATTACCATACATTTCTCAGCATTATCAAATACCCTTTTTTTTAACTGCAGGGCCGGCCCTAGTTGCAGTACTAGTGCCCACAACTTGTGCATTTACACTAACAACTTCTGGTCAACCTAAATGAAAACATATCAACATGTTGTCGTTGTGGCACTCTCCATGTAAACAAATAAATTTTCGGATGCAATGCGCAAAGGTTAGCCTGCTGCAGCTGACACTGATGTCACAATAATATTTCATCTCTTGACACAATCTTGTGATGAATTTGACTGCATTTTGGCCCATGTGTTTATGTCAAAAGTAGGCCAGCCCAAGACCACCTCATGGGGTTGTCCAATAGGGGACCAAATATTTTACTGTAATCATGCCCGCATGTATGCATTTACACCAGTATACATAGCAATATGCAGGCCTAAGGCCATCCTCTGTACTGCATTTATCTTGGTGTATGAACAGGGATCACAATGTCACAAGTTCAGGGGTCAAGGAGCAGGATTTAGTGTCAGCCTTGGAAATATTTCTCCTGAAAATGCATCTGCCAATGTTTGTTAGAAATCAGAGTGACCCCCCCCCCCCCCAAAAAAAAAAAAAAAAAGTAGTTATAGCCCTCTATATAAACATTGCCCATACAAATGAAGAATCTGACTTAAAGACCAGCTGTCCAGCCTAGAGAAAGTCACTCTTCAATAGACGATATCGCTTTTGAGAAGCTGACCGTGATTTTGTGTTTGTGTTTGTTTTTGTTCTTATTTTGCTGTATCTCACTGTGCCAAGTAACTGCTATGTCTGCATCAAAGAGGCAAGACTGCCACAAGTAGCATTAGTCATCACCTCTGCAGTACAATTTAAAGGAAATGCTGGATGGAACTGGGGGGAGTAGGTTCTGTTCAGATGATGCTGCCGTATATATTGTATGTGAAGTGGCTATCGTGAGTACCACTTCCAAAGAATACCGTTTTTCGATTATTTCTCTAATCATCAAGACTTTGATAATTACAATTATCAGGTGGCGCATTCTGCCAATGTGAAAACAGTACACAAATTGTATGCAGTCGGTCTAAAGTTAAAGATGATAAAAAGTTTTGGTACCTCAAAAGTTTCCCTGAATTTCCTTGTCTTGGTTTGTGTTTCACGTTAAAGTATGTTGTCTGTGAGAATTACTCGCCCCAAAGTGCTCTCATGTCTTAGTAATCATGCAATAATGGTTTCGTACCAGAGCCGTCGCCGTACGGCGTCGATAAATATTGTACGAAACCACTGACTGCGACCAGCAGCGTGCAGCCCATTGTACGCATAGCTAACTGCGACCAGCAGCCCCATACGCATAGCGTAATGGGGCTTCGCATTGTAGCATTCAGGATCATGACAGATTTAGTATCGCAGGATAAATGTCAACTTAAAATCCCAAAAATTCTTCAATTTGAAGACTTACCAATTAATTTGAAGTATTGAAAACAGGCTTCGAACAACGTTTGGTTCTGCCAATAGTCCCTTTCTTTTCGAATTGATGACTGAATGTGACTCGGTCAAGAGGACCTTGGGAGAGCAACATACACTGACTACTACGGCCAGCGCATGCGCACACAAACATCTTATCCGTTGATGGATTTGAAATTTGTGCGCATGTGATGTGTTCGCATGCACTGGCTGTAGTGTTCAGTGTATGTAGCTCTCCCAAGGTCCTCTTGACCGAGTCACATTCAGTCATCAATTCGAACAGAAAGGGACTATAGGCAGAACCAAACGTTGCCCGAAGCCTGTTTTCAATACTTCACCTTAATTGGTAAGTCTTCAAATTAAAGAATTTTTGGGATTTTAAGTTGACATTTATCCTGCGATACTAAATCTGTCATGATCCTGAATGCTACAATGCGAAGCCCGATTACGCTATGCGTATGGGACTGCTGGTCGCTATGCGTATGGGGCTGCTGGTCGCAGTTAATTGCATGATTACTAAGACATGAGAGCACTTTGGGGCGAGTAAGTCTCACAGTGTTAGTTATATGAAAGGTACTTTAACCTGAAACACAAACTGAGACAAGGAAATTCAAGGAAACTTTTGAGGTACCAAAACTTTTTATTATCTTTAATACAATGTACACTATTGTATTCACTTTCTGACTGTCTCTGCACATTATCTGCACCAACTGAGAAAATGTAATCCTGACACCAATATCCAAATTATTTCAAGCTAGTGTGTGCATAAAAGAAGTACAATGTATACATGTCCAATTTTAGATTCTGGCTGAAGTTTATAAGGTCAATTGTGTGTGAACTTTACTTGAAGATCTTGTTATTGTGATTTTTTAGATTTTGTCATTTGTACCTCATCAAACTTGAGCCTTTTAAAGACTGTAGATTAAAGATGTGATGGGATGAGATATTTGCCAAAGTCCTTGAATAGAACATTTCAAGTGAAAAGTTCTTTCATATCAATGCTGCGCTTCCTTGTCATTTGATTGATTGAGATTATCCTTTCCCTCAGTGTAGGGTGAGACCGAATTGATTTTGGGCACCAACAAGAAAGGTCAATGGTTCGGATTTCTTTGGAGAAGATGGTTAGACTGCATTCCACACAAAGAATGTCCACATACACAAAGAATGTGCACATACAGACCTGCCTGTGCTTCAGGAAAAGGTGAATATTGAGATAAATTTGTAAGTTTACACAAAGTCCATTGTTACTGCAGAGGCTATAAATCCATCATTGTATGCAACATGTAGTCTCACATGGAGACAGCCAGGGTCTGGAAAAATTAGACTAGCAGGCATGGCCCAACAATACCTTTGTGTACATTGCAGTGGAAACTTATTTGATACACTTCTTCATTTGTGACGAACTTTAAAATTCTCGTTCCATTGATATGACATTTTTGTCAAAATTTGTCTAAAAAAAGCAGGCCAGCTTTCGGTGAGATCACAAAGATATGATGTATGAGTGTTTGTAGGAGGGTACAGTCTGTTGACTTTAGATAACGCGACCAGAAATTCCTTGCCATCGAACTGTTGACAAAACTTTGTACAGTTCAGATTTATTATTAAAGCATGCACGTTTTCCAAATTTTACTTCAATTACTCATCTCTCATTGAGTGTTTGTGTCCATGCTTGTATTTGTGCATAATTAAATGTGCCATGTGTGTATGTGTGTGAGTGTGTGTGTGTGAATATCAGTTATGATAGTATTTTTCCCCCTTGCTAATAAAGCTCTTACGAGCATGTGCATATTGATCCTGTTTGAGATTCACTACTGAAACTCAGCCCCCCCCCCCCCCAAAAAAAAAAAAAAGCACAAACAAACAAACAAGTAATGTCTGTGGCTTTTCCACCTCACAATGTTCTGTGTCATTCTTCATATTTATCAAGACAAATTGAATGATAGATGATAGACGGTTCATACACATAAAAATTAATGTTATTCAGATAACTGGATGTATTCAGTCTTCCAGAAAGCATGTATGAAAATGATGACAAGTGTTTTATCCTTGAATTGGAGACATGCAAATGACAGGAGCACTACTGTACTGTAAAAATGAACAGAGTGACATCAAACTAACAAGACTGTTACTGTACCAGAAAGGGAGGCATGTGTTGTGACAATAGAATGTGGTTTGAAGAAGCACCACATCTGAGGGTGCAATATGAACAGTGAAATTGACAGTAACCTGGTGACACTGACAGACAAGGTAGTAATACAAGGTGTAGTGCATCAATTGATGTTTTGCCATGTCAAAATACTAGAAAAGGTTACAAAAATGACACATTTGAGACATCTGAGTTATGTAACATTCTCAAATACTTTAATGTGTGCCATTGCGTATCAGGTGGTACAATCAGTAATGCGCTATCTTGATTGTTACGGGAAGAAGATACAAAAATGACACATTGGGAGATACCAAAGTTCTGAAACTTTTCCCGGTACATTGACACATAACATTTGTGTATCAGGTGGTACAATTAGTGGACTACATATCGCTGGGAAAAGTTACAAAAAGGACAAGTTCAAAGATGTTCAAATTATTACATGTAGTGTGTAACTTTGAACACAAATGTTGGATATACGATGTATGTCACATTGAAGATTCATATTCATCATCATGTGAATTCAGGACACTGTGTAATGATGACGGCCTATACTGTCATTACGTTGAGGTCCCCCAGGGCTACGGCAGGCTACCCCATGCCATATTGACAGGTTCGTAAATGTGAAGAGATATCATTCTTGATCCTACAGCAAAGTAGATGAAGCAGGAATACTAGTGTTGATCACATATGGAATAAAAAAAACCTAAGTCAATAATATTGGTCTTGATTACATATGCAAATTAGACGAGTCAGTGACAACAGTCTTGATCACATATGCAAATTAGATGAGGCAGGGATAACATTTTGGTCACATATGCAAATAAGATGAAGGAGAGAAACCAGTCTTGGTCACATATGCAAATTAGATGAATCTGGGATACCAGTCTAGGTCGCATATGCAAATTAGATAAATCCAGGATACCAGTCTAGGTCACATATGCAAATACGATGAATCCAGGATACCAGTCTTGGTCACATATGCAAATAAGATGAAGCAGGGATACCAGTCTTTGTCACATATGCAAATAAGATGAAGGAGAGATACCAGTCTTCTTCACATATGCAAATTAGATGAATCCAGGATACCAGTCTTGGTCACATATGCAAATAAGATGAAGCAGGGATACCAGTCTTGATCACAGTATGCAAATAAGATGAAGCAGGGATGCCAGTCTTGGTCACATAGGCAAATAAGATGAAGCAGGGATACCAGTCTTGATCACATATGCAAATAAGATGAAGCAGGGATACCAGTCTTGATCACATATGCAAATTAGATGAAGCAGGGATACCAGTCTTGAACACATATGCAAATTAGATGAAGCAGCTATACCAGTCTTGGTCACATGTGCAAATTAGACAAGGCAGTGATGTCATTCTCTCAACTTTTCCATTAGTAATCTTGTCAGTCAGTTGTAAACTGTATTCACAAAGTTATTGATAGATAATTTCAACCCAAGAAGACTTGATGCAACATCAATAATTCATGTACAAAGAAAAGAGATAGAGAAGATTTATGTGCAACCTAATCCAGTTGGATACGTGTAAGTAAAGTGATCACTTCATCATTTCATATAGTTTGGATGTGAATTCGAGTAATATTAATTTTTATCCTATTATGAAACTTTAATACACTGTCTGCCATAACTATTTTTTAAGAGGGACCCGACTCCAATTTTATTGAAATTTTTACTGCTTTCTCTCGCCCGCTCTCTCCAGTCTCCTTTTTTTTTTCTTTTTATTTCATTATACTCTTCATGAAAGTCAACTTTAACATGATACAGTTGTATTCATAATTTCATTTCACTTTCAGATCAAAACGAGGTTAGAAGCATACTAGAGCAGGGGGTAGTACTGACCTGCAGCTGATGTAGGGTTTTACTTTGTGCGTTTATTTGGTTCTTATTCATTTGTTTGTATGACTGTCGGTCTGTCTATTAATTGTTTACATCGGCGTTTAAAGCAATCAACAATACGCTTCCTCAGAGTCGCACAAATTCAATTTCAGTTGTTTGTTGGTGCGGATGCAAACGAGTAATCTGGCATCGTATATTGTAGTAACAACATAATTATACTGTATTGCCAAGGCGGATACGTGGGGGAAATCCCAGCACAACTGGGAAATTCGTATCTGCTCCTTTGCGGATGTGGATAAATGCCAAGCAGTCGTAAGTTCAATGTGACGTTGTCATGAGGTACGCCATCTATCACACAGGAGCGGGCTGGCAGCATTCCACATTCCAACCAATGACAGAGTGCGCTGTCTTGCCGCGGGTGCTCCCATCCCACCGTGTACATTGAAACACCAACAGGGCTTACTACTAGTATCTGCCAGCACGAGGTATCTCTCGATTCGGGTGCGTGGTATGCACGATGATGCACGTGGTGTTCCACAGAACTCGATCAGAGGTAGATGTTTGATAATTCCTGTCGTAAATCTTCCGCGAGCATATATCGAGTAGAATGGTGTCTCACGTTTCAATAAGCATGACTGTCCTCAATGAACATCATGCGCACACACTCAAAAAGTTGAGTACATCATTTTAAATGCAGTGCTGGAGTTTCCTTGAAAAGTCATTATACAGATTCCAATTGGGCAGCTGTGTTCACCATGAAATGCGTTAACTATCTTTCTTATATGAATGACAACGATTACACCGTCTTGGTGCCATTGCAACCGCTATTAAGCATGTCTAATATTTCTATATATAAAATCGTCATTGGCGTTGTTATGTATTGTTAAAGAGAAATGATGCTGAAGACAGGTGATGTATATGACAGGAATAATGAGCGCACATCACGTAACAGTAGGTCCTGTGTAATGTCATCTCTTCTGTATTCATCCCTTATTTTTTTTTCTCTCTCCCCATCATTCTGTCTGTATCGCCCATCTCTCTCTCTCTCTCCCTTGCTCAGACTAGGCCCTACCAAAAACGAACACCAGGCTTTAGTTACCGGTAATTTCTTATGCACACTTATTACAACCCACATGTGCACTCATCACATACACCACATACATTCAGCATGATATACACACTATACACACATTCCAGATGAACATAAAACACACACATTTTATACAGATTGTTAAAGCGACATTGACACACCGTCGTGACGTCATAATATACACACACCAAACCATATTACAATGTATTTTGTTGTGTGGTTCGTTGGGAGGGCTGTCTGGTTTGCAAAGTCGAGTTCAATGGTATACGTTCTCTTCCGTAGAATGTATCTCCTTTCTCCGCGGTAAGATTATGTCGGGCGTGGTATGCGACTCCCCAGACAGGCTAGTCGAAACGTTTGCTAGACTGGCGTGGCGGGAAAAGCGGCGCAGCTTGCCATGGCTCTATCACTCGAGAAGCAGAAGAGGGAGTGGTCGGAGGTTAGTGTGCAAGAAGAGCCAAATAATGTTTGAGTTTGACCTCCCGAAATAAAAGTGCAATGCCCAGTTCCTTCCCTCGTCCAACTCTGCAGCCGTATTCTGGTCGTATGTAATTATTTCAATATCTCGCTCTTTTCATGATATATGGTATTTTTCCTTTCTTTTTCCTTACCTTGGTTCTTACATTTCTTACGCCAGTCTTTACGCTTGATTTGAAATTTGCCGGAGTTCGATTTAGTTCATGCAGCCGTTTTCTCCGTAAAGTTTTGTAAACGATAAGATTTTACGAGACATTCTTGGACTTTGCCAGTCGCTGTGTTATGGGTCATTCTCATCTTCACCTGATGTCATGACCGGACAATGACGGCGAGAATGCCCATCACGCTCGCTTGACCGAGAGACGATGAAGGCCCATAAGAGGGCGCTTATAATTATTATGATGTAATTGACAGATATGTCAAGATGCCTGCATGTTATCTTATTTGTACATTACATCCATTTTCGGGTAAAGAAGAGTTGTCTGGTCTTTAAAAACACTTATATCTAAAACATGAAATAGATAGATATAAATATCATCATCTTCATGCATTTTATGTATGTGTATACAATCATAGTATAATCATACAATACACTTTTACTGTATAATTCCTAACATAGATTTTGATATATACATGCTTTGTTCTCTCGGCATGAGGGAGGACGAGTGCACCTGTAAGTGTGTGTGTGTGTGTGTGTGTGTGTGTGTGTGTGTGTGTGTTTGTGTGTGAAAGAGAGGGAGGGAGAGAGAACTCTGTTCTTTTTTTACAATAGACTAGTTTCTTTTCATCAAGTCGTCAAATAAAAAAAGAGAGAGGACAAAAACTAATATAATCCATAAGCAATCAAATGACTGAACAACACCTAACATTACTAACAGCCATCAACACACCGTAATTCCCGCTGTCTTATTCTTGTCGTTATTAAGGTGCAAATTAATCCACAGATCTGTTTCTTTTTTTAATTAATCACGATCATTAATCGTTCGCACCTCTGTCCTTTGCTGGCCGTTTGACGTCCGTCTAATCACGCATTCTGTGACGGCTCCGAGTGGCCTTGCAAAACGCTACTACTTTACGATCTACCGCTGATGACCTGTGGTGACTATCGTTCCATACGATGACTCATAGTATATTATGGAGAGAGAGGGTGAGGCGGGGGGGGGGGGGGAGGGGGAGGGGGATACCAATGCGGCGTCCAAGACAAGGCGCATGGAATAGATGCTATAGTAGTCTGTTTCTTCTTGCGCTCCTACGTAAATATTTTCCACACACATTCATCGTCAAACCAGAGAAGTACGCTTGCGTACGAGGACGGTGCCTTAATATATTGCAAGTAGATTGTACATGTAAAGGTGCAATACATACATCGACAAGAAAACAATTACCTTCGTAATTATGTATAAGTATAATAAAATAGCACATATCATATTGTACATACAATAGCGCATGATTACTCTGATTATACGCAGTATAGTCTACTGTATTATCCTCGTCACTACCATAATTATTGTTGACGAATGACGTGCATTATTTCCATTGGCATTACTAATCATGCGGAAGTCAAGATCGGCATCATTTTCTTCATGTTCAAACTGGGCACCGTTTTGTCTAGATAATATCGGTGGTTTCTCTCTGTAAGTACGGTCTGCCTATTCGAAGACTATACCATCTTTTAGCTGATGACTTGTCTGTTCTATTAATAGCTCCTATAATGCCTAGGTTTCTCTCGATGTCCATCACCCCGTCTCCCCTCCATCTTCAGTCAGAATGACTCGGCCGAGAGTCATCGGGGCACGCAAGGAGCCGATTCGCTCCGTGTCATCATCGCCGATGTAGAAGTCACTCCACTGCTTTTGTTGATTAAACTTTAAGTGGTGATTCATTGCCCGGATGATTGTACCACATATAGGTCTGTTAGCGCCGGAGCGAGCGCTATGGAGGTATTCTAAAGTGGCCAGAATGTCTGAATCACTTATTACGCCATGCTAGAGGGTCGCGTCCCGTCAATAACCCCGCCAAATTATCCTGGAGAGCGCACGCGCGCTGGCACGATGGTCTCGAGCAAAGTGAAGCCGTCGAATTACTCGTATTGTCCGATAGAAGCCCCAATTTCATCAATTGAGCCTTGTATCCCGAAGAAGAATGATAATCGACCGGAATCTACCTGATTGGACATGAATTGAAATGAAACATGGCACATGAATAGCGGCTTATGAGATTCATTTCTTTTAATCTCGTCACAATAGATACTGAACCATGCAATTAAATGTGGTCGAAAGGGTAACATAATTCTGCCAGATGTTTGTAGGTTAATGGTATGAGTCATGTGCATCTGCCAAATAGCATTACTCGCACATGAGAAACAAAGTCTGCTTTAATAAGCGTATATGTGTTCGATACTGCCCAGGTCTCTTTGTTTGTTTATGAATTAGATGTTTTTCACTGAGGGCGAGACTGCTTTGTCTAATAATGATTTGCGGTTGAAATGACTTACCCTTATTAAGCATGTCCTTCAGGAATCTGTGCCCCCCCCCTTTCCGTCTATCTGTGATGTGCTTTTATCGATTTTCTTCGTCATCTCTTACGTCATCGTCAATATATTTTTTTTGACCAGTGCCAAAATTACTTCTCCACAATCGCCATATCAATCAGCTATATAATTATATCATCACCATCGTCACCAAGTATATATATGGGAGCGTGATCGTTTTGTTAATTCCTAAAAAACTCAATCTAAACTGCCCGTCTGACTCTTTTGGATCTCAATTTCTGCCTTAAATTCGTTGTTAGAGTTGTCTGTCTATTCGCATTGGTTTCAAATTATTGTTCTCTGTTTACCTAATATTCTTATATCATTTTTCTGTTTTCTCTCTGTTGATAATGATATGTTAATAGGACTATGAAACTCTCACACAATCGTCTGCTGTATTCGTAGATCATGACTGCTCATGATTATATTTTTATCGACGCCAGTACCTTGTCACTCTCACAATAATGTTTAGGATTTTATCAACTCTGATACAAGCGTTGCCCCTGTCGGCAATTCAGTTCCATTATATACGTTGATAAGTTCTAAACACTGCAAAGTGTAATTTACTAATGAAGTGCTCGTCGAAGATCCATGCAAAGAGAAGTAAAATGGTTCCCGAAATCTTTTATGTTTTCCTTTTAGGTCAAAGGTGTTTTGCAGTCACGTTATCAATAGATTTGCCGACTACAATTTGCATGGGAAGTGATTGATATAATTTCCTCGGTATAGTTTCTCCATTATTCTCATCTTATTGCAAGTGTGCATTAAGTAGAAGGTTAATACATTGCATAACTGTTCATCGTTGTATTATGTAAGCTACCGAGAGCTTATTTCTGTTCGAGATCCCAACGATATCACTGAGAGAGTGATAAAATAAAGTACATTTAATCAGGATAAACCAATTACTTTGTACAATGCCGGCACATCCAGATGCTCTTAATTCATTTTCTGAAATCATGCGTTCTTGGTGAGTGGAATGCACTGACGTAACTTGGGAATCGTTTTCGTTGCTTTCAAATTGACGTAAATGTCTTGCTTCTGCGAACTGAGAGCGCTTCACTCTGTCATCGCAGCCTGGTGATGGTCTTACTTGAGAAATGCAGGGACAGTTAGTGACATAATCCGTGGCTACTAGCAGACGATCGTACAGGTGCACCGAAAGAAGCGCGGATGACTCAGCGTACTTGACTTACAAACATTGGATGACGTAATCGCGAGGAAGGGCGAGTGACACACAGTAGCAGGGCATCGTTTTGTCTCTACTAGAGAGAGGGGGAGGGGAAGGGAGGGAGAGAAGGAGGAGGAGGAGGAGGAGGAGGAGAGAAGGACACACCACTGACAAGATCCCTGGGAGTTTGTGACGACATTTGCCGCACAATCGGTCATTTCGGCAAATGGAATGAGAAAAGCTGCAAGGAATACGTGCTTTCTATTTTTAGATCATTACATGTATTTTACCATGCAAGGGCACGCATGTTGTGTCCTGTGATGTCGTTCTTCTATTTTTTTTTTTGCATTGTTTTGAGAAGTCTTCTGAAACGCGCACATTCAATCATGTTATTGCCAAAACCACTGAGCCGTGTGTGGTCACGTCTGCATCGTTCTCGAGCTGATCTAGATTCAAACGCATTGTTCCGAATAATGTATCTCGCTACGAATTTACCAGGAAACGAAACTTCCTCACAAAATGTGATGAGGACGAGAGCCTTTGGCGCCTTTTTTTTTTTTTTTCTAATCATGCATACCAACAGGGTGGGGCATTTTGGCTTATCCGATGTACAAGAACACACTTATGCCCAAACGGTCATAATGCATCAATAGGCTATACTGCATTGTTGACACACGCGAGCCCTGTTACATAGGGGTGGGAAAAGGGCGTAACTACGTCAAAATAATTTGTTTCACATAATCTTTGTACTCAAATTAAAGGTGAACACTTATCATAGATGTAGATTGCTATAACTGGTACTATATGCACATTACTTTGTACTGCATTATCTTGTTTCTGCTGTACAGGAACGTTCTTCGCCATTATGTCTAAGACCACATTAAAAATGATACTGTGTGTGCGTAAAAGATTAACTCTATCAGTAAGTGAAATTGGCGCTGTCTAGTTGTCGAAATAACACTGCATATACATTGCTATACTGAGAAAGGGATTATGAGTTATAGCACCTGCCAACATTACAATGTTAGAAAAAAAAATCTTAAAAAAACACACAGAAAAGAACAGAGAAGAGGACAATCTTGACATAATGGATTTGCCGTACTGCAGGCGTTTACTGAACCTACAGGATATTCCACTTGTTCAAGAACCAAAACTGCTTTCGCTCTTAAGCAATAATTTAAGACATTCGATATCTGATGCTACAAATAACCACTCCTTTTGGTGCGTATACTTCTGTTCTTCAATGACAGCGTTTTCCCAACCAAGTTATTCCTGGCACAAGGTGGCGGCCTCCGTGGTGTCTGTTGAATTTCATCCTCTTTTTCATCGGTTCCATCTTCACTCTTCTGATGCTGTTATACAGTGGGGAGGGGCAGCCACGTGATGACGATGGGCGGAATGAGGACTGAAATACTGGAAACCACAGACGTCGTCAGGCACGATGTGAGCTTTGAGTGCAGCTACCTGGATGGGTTGCCATGGCGACGGTCAATCAATCTTGATAACACACCCTCATCCTGCCTGCACCTCTCTACTGGACTTCACACACACACACGCACACACAAAATAAGAAAAAATACATAAACGAAACTTGAAGGAAATTTTCGCAATTTCTTACGCGGAAACTTAAGTCCCTCTTTTTGACAAAAACCACGCAGGGTTCTTGGTTTCACAGCGTCATTGTAAACCGACGAGTCGATTTGAATCCCAAATGGTCGCGCTGTAACCAAAGAACGCGGTAAACAGGCCGTAGGGTAAACTGGAAAGAGTTTCATTCATTTTCCTTCCCTTTTTGTAAATCTCTGTTTTACCTCATTCGAGCGAATTCAAATCAGGCGGGAATGGCTGACGGAGACCGCTGTGACAAAATAACCAGAGCAAAATGTGGAAATTGGGGTGGAGGAGATGAAAAAAAAAACCGGAAAAGGACAAAACCGAGAAACAAGGGGGATTGAAACAGAGGAGTTTAGAGAAGAAGGTGAAAATAAGGATATAATTATATAGGGAAGGAGAAAACCCATATAAAGGAAATAGCCTAGAAAGTGCTTTCCGCGCCAACGGCAATAGTTACAGCCACTGTTGTTTGTTTTTACTGATGAAATATACTAGTATTCCCTTGAAAGAGGAAATGCATATAAAAGGTATAGAAGGAACACACGAGTATATTTACATAAATGATGAGAGAGCGGGGTATAAACAGAGAGAGAGAGAGAGAGAGAGAGAGAGAGAGAGAGAGAGAGAGAAGGAGAATGATACAAGAATAAGGTAGGGTCAGCGTCACTATTGCAATAATATTAGGATGAAGTGAAAAATGAGATGCTATATAACTTGGAATACTATAAGAAAAATGAGCAGACCAATTCTACGTAAGACTGACATAACGTAACAAATCAAAATAAACAACACGGATCATGCAATAATGATTATATATGATCATTATGTTTCCCTGTCGTTGGGCATTCGGCTTCCAAACACAGGAGTGATCAGTTCAATTTTGTACAAATATATTTCTTATCTCAGCCACGACCGGTCGTAATCTCGATTTGAAGTGATTTGAATCTTATTACCTCTGACTTTTATATCAATGACATTAAATCATTAACCCGAGCCAATGATGGAAAATTTTATGTAGGCCTATATTGATGGACATTGTTTTAGAGTATGACCTGGTTACGAAGTGGAACACGAATAAATAATAAGCTATAGTGCAGGACAAAATATACGGTAAGATATAACTACTCAACAAAAACACCGTATATACTGTACAATATTTTATGTTTTCGAAGTCTTTGAAACCAGGGAGGTGAGACGAAACGTTGCTGACGTCTATTAATACGCATGGGACTGTAAATTTTGGCGAAGTCGGGTTCTCGTCAAAACTTGATGAGTGTAATGAACTCTGACTCACCTCAGGACCGGAGGCCCTACGGTACCTCATATTGCCGATCATTTACAGACATAATACTAGTAACCCTTTGGGGTCACTGCCGTAGATCGTGGCATTCCATCTTAAACTTCTAGCGGTCAAGCACTCGGCACACTCATGGTCGAGAAAAACAATGCCCGTCGAAATATTAGGTGGAGAAACAAAAGAAGAGAAGAAGTTGAAAATGATTGCTGTTGATGGTTGGCCAGAAAACAGGTTCCTATCGACACTCCTGGTCAATATTTGAATTTTGATAGTCGTATTAGTCTGGACGTGTGTTTGTAAACACAGGATGAAGGCAGACATTCCGCTCGACGCCAAGGGAAACAAACCAGGAACAAGGAGAGAAAAACAAATTATAACGACAAGTCGATCGGAGTACCAAAAAAAAAAAAAAAAAAAAACACCCGGCATTATTAAAGGCGTGCATGGTGAACGTTGAAATGTTTCTATTATTTCCATCAGTGTCATTATCATTATCATTATCATTTCTGCTGTTAATGTTGTACCCGAGATTCACTGACACTGATGATATTATTCAAATAAAAACATATCACCATCAATTTTGACGTTTCTGTTTTCTTCAATCAAAGCTCCTTGTGTTCGTATGTGCTTTCCTATATTATGTGCACAATGTCAGCTTTGATACATATTACTATTTTGCATTGTTCCGTTTGCAAACTTGATCAAATCACTCAAATTACGTCGTTTCCAATGGAATATAGGGTCGAATTTCACCCCGTACCTAGCAGCTATACTTTATACTGAGGTGTTCAATATTGATTGTTTCCAGAATCGAGCTATGTATGCATGCATTCAAGATGACATGTATTCTTGGAAGTGCTGTGTATCACAATAAGCAATGATAAAGCTGAAATTGTAATACTCGTGTCACGGTATGTGTATTTTGTTTCACCGATGATAATCGTGATGTCAATTTTGTCATATACCGCAACCAGATATATTTCATTAGACAGAGAAGGAGAGAGAGGGAAAAAAATAAATGGAGAGAAAGAACAATCTATAGGCACAAACAAACAACGAACAATAATTGCCAAGTCGTATTTCCCTATGATTATTGAGAAAGATTCTCGAAGCAAGTCTGATGAAATCGGAATTGGCGATAAAATACCGTGATCTCAAAATACCCACGTAATGAATTCCGTACGAAAAAAAAAAATTAAGACAAACGAAAAGTGATTTATGTAATTCACCTCCTGTTTCAATCTTCTTCTTCTTCTCCTTCTCCTTCTTCTTCTTTTTCTTCTTTTCGTTTTGTTCTATCTGCGGTTTGTTTGTTTTCATGGGCTCTTATTTTTGCGTCTTTCACGTACCCTTGTTTCTAAATCTTTTTATAGTTTCTTTGTTTGACTGACATGTAAATACAATATCTTGACTGAGTTCTTCGAGTCAACTACACTACAAACATTATTGACCTCCTCTCCACTCTCGTTCTAGTGTACAAATTTACAATACTTGAGTCGACTCTTCATTGTTTGCGTTGATTTACCGCTTGATAAACGAGGATGATTTTCCCGCTTATAGTCTCAGTAAGATTTGATTCTGTATAGTTTCTTGATGACACTCAAGAGAGAGCAAGTTAGAACGGAGTGTGTTCTTCCATCAGGAAGGACGAGTGAGAGAAGGAGAGAGAGGGAGAGGTTGGAGGGAGAGAGATATATAGATAAACAATCACAGTCATGTTGTATATAGATATAGTGTGATAGATAGCAAAAATAATGAGATTAAGGTAGATAGATGGATAGATATATAGATGGATAGATAGATAGATAGATAGATAGATAGATAGATAGAAAAATGGATAGATAGATAGATAGATAGGTGAATGGATAGGTGGATAGATAGGTAGATAGATAGATAGATAGATAGATGGATAGGTGGATAGGTAGATAGATAGATAGATAGATAGATGGATAGGTGGATAGATAGGTAGATATAGATAGATAGATGGATAGGTGGATAGATAAGTAGATAGATAAATGGATAGGTGGATAGATAGGTAGATAGATAGATAGATAGATGGATAGGTGGATAGATAGGTAGATAGATAGATAGATGGATAGGTGGATAGATAGGTAGATAGATAGATGGATAGGTGGATAGATAGTTAGATAGATAGATAGATAGATGGATAGGTGGATAGATAGATAGATGGGTAGATAGATAGGTGAATGGATAGGTGGATAGATAGGCAGATAGATAGATAGATAGATAGGTGGATAGATAGATAGATAGATAGGTGGATAGATAGATAGATAGATAGGTGGATAGATAGATAGATAGATAGATAGGTGGATAGATAGATAGATAGATAGATAGGTGGATAGATAGATAGATAGATAGATAGGTGGATAGATAGATAGATAGATAGATAGGTGGATAGATAGATAGATAGATAGATAGATAGGTGGATAGATAGGTAGATAGATAGGTGGATAGATAGATAGATAGATAGATAGATAGATATAGATAGATAGATAGATAGATAGGTGGATAGATAGATAGATAGATAGGTGGATAGATAGGTAGATAGATAGATAAACAAAAGAGAGAGGGAAGAGAGAAAGGGCGTCGTGAGAGGATATATGTAATACTATATAGTAGTAGTAGGCGTATGAGTGTGGATTGCTGTACAATGTATAATATCGTGCAATATGGTTATGCATTGATGTATGATTTTTCATATTTCAGAGAAGCAGGTCCTTGCGTAATTGATAATTTAATAGTTGAAAGAAAGACATTTTGGATGAGTTCGATAATCTCAACAACAACAACAACAACACACACAAATATTTATATTGAATTCTAAGACAACTATTCTGCTAGATATCAAAAAGCAATATGTGGAATTGATTTTGGAAATGAACTAAATAAGTTATTTGTTTTTAAAAAAAAGTGCGCATGCATGCATGGTTTCTCGTCAGAAAAAAAAATATAGGCCTATAAAGCCCTACACAGTGACACTGATCATCTTTCCTTTATATAGGAGCACAAAAAACAAACAAATAAACAAACAATATATTTCTTTCTAATGGCGTGGAAAAAATAAGCTAAATACTATAGAGAGATAACAATATGATAACATTGCAACATCATAACTAAGACGAAATGAAATATGATAATTTTGTCACTGTTTGAATAAATCAATCAATCATCTGTTATAATAGTTTGTCTTATTGAAGCCGCATAATGTTGCATCATCTGCATAAATCATAAATTGCAACTACAAAAAAGCTTCGTGTTTCTGTTTCTGGCTTTGTTCTGATGGCCTTTTTTTTCTCATCACTGGTAACTTTAGTCGCACATGCGTATATCATAGTGAAATATACTTTGTTTAATCTTTGTTGCGCGCTTCTATATACCAATAATGTAGAGCAGAATATCGCATAAACGGAAGCGGAAACTAATGTTTATTGGACATGAATGCGTTGAGGATCAAACACAATGAAATTAATCATCGAGGGACACAACAAGATTACGCCACATAATTATCATAAGTCGCGGACAATTCCTACTTACTATGCACACCAGAGCGAAATGATACCATTTCATTATACGTGTCTCACTTTCAGAATGCGTCAATCATCATCATAATCATTTTATTTCTTCTTCATCTGACCAACCTACACGTGATTGAAAAAATGTGAAACGATCTGTCACAGATTAGTTCATAATTATAGGTGTATACGATTTCATTTTCAAATTTATTGTTTCTTCCAGGACACCTTTTTCCATCTCGATGTTGGACAGATCGAAAATTTCGAGAACGCTCAAAGCTAATGTTGGGTTGCGGACTTGCGGTTAATTAAGACATTACATATCACGAGCCATCAAAATGTCAAAGACTCCCCTGCAAATTAAATTAGGTTTTACACATAAGAGTGCAAAACGTCAAAATGTGACCTCTGAGGTGAGTAACATCTTGCTCCAACGTATACGCTCTTTGTAGCAATAAACATAGGCCTACTAGTACTACGGACTGGACGTGATGGGGGGGGGGTTGATCGTTTTAAAAGGAGAAATTTTGAAACCTATCATTTTAGTAGTTTATGAAGATTTCTCATTTTGAGATGTGTCGTATAATACAGGGGCTTATTATCATTGCGTCTAAACAATCTCATGGTACATTACAAAAGATGGGGATGATAGCAGTTTCGTATACATAATAGGAAAACAATGTCTGGCGCTAAGAATTACAGCAATGGCAAGGGTCTGTTCGCTTGCGGGAGGGTCAATATTTGCGTGAAATTTGATCTAACCAGGGAGGTGCCTCTCACCTCCCTGATCTAACCTGCCATTGACGACTCTTTGCAGGTTATTAGCTTGCACGATGTGACATGGTCAACAGACCCAGGGTCCTTAGCCTTGCCCTTGTTCTTCCTCCCAGACCCATTATAGATCAGTTTGTCTTTAGACATGTCCGTGTAAAAGAAAAGTATAGCGACTTTGAACGTCAATATTCAAGCGCGAATGCCTCCTCTTTTCCACGTATAGGCCCTGTAAAGTGTTATCGTGATAGTATCCATATCTCGTATAGATTCATGCGATTCTCAATTGCACTTGTAGAAGGTAAATTCACTCTACGGAGGAGATAAAAATCGTTGTGGCAGGCAAGAAAAATGGATATAAGACAGGGAATGCGTAAGGAGTCTACTATTCCAGACTAGTTATTCACTGACCTGCACGTCTCCCGATCCACGGGCCTTTCGCAGCGAGTGACCTGTCAATCCCATATCAGGCCTTCCTAGGAGGTTTGTCGACATCTAACGCAGAGTAAACCCGAAAACTTGACCTGAGTAAGCTATCTTCGAAGGGATAGAACAGTTATAAATTATTTGTTTTCTTTCCTTTTAGGGGGGAGGGGTGCTCATGAAAGAACAATAAACGCAAATTTCAAAAAGCATGATTTTTTTTTTTCAAACAAAAATTGGGTAGGGGGCTTGATTACGAATAACCATGGGGCTCTTTAATGCAGATGTATTATCTATAACTTCACAGTTGTCTGCGTGTACAAGTGTATATTATGGTTGACCTCTCACTTCCTATTCACTCATGGTCATGATTGCCAAAATAGGAAAGGAAATTGCACAGCTTTCTGGGAAGCCGACGGGAAGACGCCATAAGCATTCACATAAATTAAATTAATGAAGCAATGTTTTATGCTTCTCAAGAATGGAGATATGATATTCAGTTTCTTACAACTTAAATGCAACATTTGAACAGAATATCACATCCTTTAAACTTGGAAGATTGCTCTGGGATGAGGGTGGGCACTGCAACCTTTAAGGTTGGCCTGGCCAGCCCGTTCCCGCTCATAGACCTACGGAAGACGCGCCAACAATGCGAAGATGTCCGACGAGTATTAACATCTCAGTCATCACGTATGCCCCTTGGTGGAGTGTCAAGAGAGACAGTCGATGGTGAATCGGTGCATGATGTAGGTTTGGCGAGTTTACTTTAAAATCACCACGCCCCACAATCCACGCAGTTTCATCATGGAGATACTTGAGGTATACTAAAGAGGCAACGAGTAGAAAGAGCGGGGGTATACAGAAGAATGTGATAAAACAGTGACCTTCAGTAATTACTATATTGATAATGACATTGTATGCACTGTTGTTTGACAGTGAGCGGTTACAAAAGCAACTTAATTCTACTTATTTTTTGCGCTGAAAGTGTGCATTGCAGTCATTGTGCACCAACGTGACATATATGGAATCTGTGCTAATGTATAGACCTATCCTGCCTTCTTTACAGTCCCGAATCAAAGTAAAAAGTGTCGTCAGCAAAGCAAATATCCAGAATTGGAGGCGTATAAACATGTGGTACATGTAATATCTACATTAAAAAATAGGTATCATCAACAATGCATAATCTCATGAGCATAAACCAGCACAAACTCATATGCAGCGGAAATAAGAGATGAGTGTAATTATATACTCTCTATCTTCTTTAATGATTGAAGATACAGTAAAAATAATGACACAACACATCAATGGGTGTCCGAAAGATGACAAATTCGCCGTCGAATTAGGCCTATTAATCCCTCTGGCATTTCGATCTTTCATGACAGAGTATAAAGGCCTAATGGCCATTCACTCCTGCCCATTATGTACATCCAAACAAAACTCCCTTTCCTCTTTCTTTGGGGAAAGCAGACCAGATGCCTAGTTACCGAAAGAAGATTGTAGTAGTGATCATAATATCAATCGTCGTGATGACAGTATATTGTGCAATGTCGAATAACACCAATTCAGATATAGCCAAAGGAACAAGGTTTTACTTCGCTATACTCGTATCGTTCGCTATTTTTTTTTTTTTTGATAGAAAATTATGTACGCTGGTTATCACCGTCTGAAAACTCGACAGCTGCTCGACCTCAACCATCGTTTCCAGAATATTTATGACTGTGCAATAAACAAAACTGGCCTCTGAAAATGACCATTAAATGTTATTTTCGCCCGACTCGATTTTTACCGCCCAGCGCGCCGTCGAAAGTTCTGGTGAGAAGGAAGGGCAGGGCGGCGGGCTCCTCGAGCTCGGTTCTGCCAGCTTGCAAGCTTCATACCAGGTCTGGCGGGAAACAAGTCCGTGTTGTAGTTGTCGTTGCTGTTGCTGTTGTTGTTGCTGCTGCTGTTGTTGCTGTTGCCTCTGCTGGTGTTGTTGCTGCTGCTGCTGTTGCACTTGCTGCTGCTGCTGCTGCTGCTGCTGGGGTTGTTCCTGTTGTTGTTATTGCTGCTGCTGCTGTTGCTGCTGCTGTTGTTGTTGTTGCTGCTGTTTTTGCTGCTGCTGTTGCTACATGCTGCTGTTGTTATTATTGTTACACTAACTGTTGTTGTTGTTGCTGTTGATGCTGCTGTTGTTGTTGTTGTAGATGTTGCTGTTGTTCTTGTTGTTCTCGTTCTTGTTCTTGCTCTTCTTGTTGTTTTCCCTTTTGTGTTTGGTTATAGTATTTTTTTGCTTCTGGCAACTGAGCATTCGTTGCTGGATGCCAGCATTCAGCATTTCGATATTTTGAGCTTGATCCTTGGTAGGAGGACACGTCTGGTCAGTGTAGCCTGGAATCTCTGAGTAATTGGACTTGAAATGACGATTATAATATGAATAGGGTATAAATAGTCTCCCTATAAACTCCCTACAAGTGCAGGTCATCTTCACTTTCATCTGCCTCTATGAGTGAGTCATATATTCGTCTGTTCCTCCATGTGTGTGTTCGCGCAGGCATATGACCTTGTGGTGTGTCTTCTACCGGCGGGGACAAGTTAAAGGGCTTTTTACACTTGTAAATTTTTGCTTAGCCCCGGACCAACGGTGGGGCTAAGGGGGGGCCTTAGCCCCACCGTTGGTACGGGACTATCCTTAGCCCACTTTCTGTTTACACTCGTTTTTGCCAAAGTGGGCTAGCCCCACCGATAGTACGGTACTATCTGGCCCTGCAAAATAGCAGGGGTTAGCACCGCAATTGCGGTGCCAAGCAAGTGAGTGTAAACAGAACGAAAAAATAATCCTGGGCTAAGCGACGGAGACGAAGTCCGACCCTCACTGACCAATCAGAAACGAGGTAATCAAGTGCTGCCGATGCGTGCGTGTACGTGTACAGTACACAGCGTATATATGAATATTCATGTGGTTTGGAAAGTCCGGGGCTAAGAAATACGAGTGTAAAAAGGTCAGTTTTCTCCTTAGCCCCGGACAAGAGATAGTACAGGACTAATTGGCGAGTGTAAAAAGCTGAAAAAATTGGTACGGGATTAACGATAGTCCTGGGTCAGAGAAAGTCCGGGGTTAAGAAACACAAGTGTAAAAAGCCCTTTAAAGAGCCACCTGATTTTCAGCCTAGACCCACTCCACCTACTCTTCCCCTGGGAAAATGAAGAGTTTTATTGCATTTTCAAACATTTCAAAGTAAGTCCATCATCAGATAGAGCAAAATTAAACCTTTCCAGTGATATCTCACTTAATTGTGACATAACAAGGAATAGAAGTTATGATTAAAAATATCCTGTATTTTCTTATTATTTTCTTTGTTTTTAACAGCTCAACTTAACAAGGATGGATTTAGCTCGTTTTGCGACAAAACTCTTCAAGTATTTCCATTCAATTGTTTTGTTTATTCATTTCCATTTTAAATGAAAACAAATACAATGCGTGCATTACACTTAATCATCTCTTTCTTACAATCTGAAATTAAGCCTTTGTTTAAAGTCGATGCGAAATAGGAAATAAACAGAGAACTTAACAGAAGGACTCAGAGGCCTTGTAATATATGGTTAAAAGAGAAAGGAGGAAAAGGCCATAATAATAATGATAATGATAATAATAGTGGCTACTTGTATAGCGCACAGGTCCACTTTTCAGTGCTCATGGCGCTTCAAAAATGAAAAGATATTATATATTTACATGCATATACATATTCAAACATTTCAACAAAGAAGAAAATGGTAAACAGAAATATATATATATATATATATAAAGAATGTACCAAATAAAAATACAATATTGATCCAATATTAATGGCATACAGCAATAATGAAGCTTAATGAATTAAATGACAAGTTTGTTTTTCACGTATACGTGTAGTTGTATCAAGGAGGTACGAGCTCGCCTGTACCTCCTTATTTGTAATTCTGTTCATGCAGGGAGGTGAGAGGAACTTACCTCCCTGGTTCACGAGAACATTACAGTTTTGAGCAAGGTCATCTTGTTTGAGTAGCCATGACCCGTTTGGCTTTCTTCGGCCTATGTCCAGTTGACCTATATCCATAACTGGCTGGAATGTTTACATTCCTTTTACCCATCCCCTCAACAAGGAAGAGAGAGAAAAAGTTTTATGAAGCCTCTGAAAGTGACCTTTGACTGAAATAGATGACCATTAGTGGCATGTGTCCTCCAAAGACGATGCATTCCCAGAGAACCATGAAAACAAAATTCACGTCGAATCTTTTGACTAAAAAAAGCCAAAGAAGACACGACCAGTTCAGCTCCTCTGTATGCTCTACTATATAGGCTCTCACGCTGTCAGTAGGACCTATAACAATAATTTTGGGCGATGAAATCGAGCCTCTTGATAAGTGAACCTTGAACAAAAGAAGAGCCGTCGAAACTTATGAATCTGCATAAACTGAACCATTTGGGTGGCAAAGTATTGTTATCAGACAGACAGCTTCTAATTAAAAAATCTAAAAAACAGTCCGAGAACTTCGTGACGTGTCACAATGAGTGATGAAAATAAAACTAGCTAGGCCTTATACAACCTTTCACAAAAGGTCGGAAGCTTCGTTATGTTTTTGATTTATAATACGCTCCCTTCAGGTAATTTTAAGAATCTACACCTGGTTTATATTTTTTGTGTGATTTTTTTTTCTTTTTTAAGTCTGTGTCTGAATATACAACTACTGTATGCTTAAATATGTTTGTTGCTATGAAAGAACAGTTTTTGTGGTTGCTAAGGAAAGTCTTTTGTTTCTATGAAACCATCTTTTAATATCTTTTGTAAGCTAGCATCAACATCATGGTAAAACGAAGACAAAAAATATATAACGTCACAAAATGCACGTAGGCCCACAAGCGAGGCCAGTGCGGAATGTGACAAGATGGCGCTATTTCATTAAAACAGCCGTGGCGACGTTTCGACGTTTATATTCAACTCTCTTTCTGTGTATGCAGACTAATCAGTGAAACGCTATTTTGAAAAATCTAAAGAAAATATCGTTCAAATGCTGATAATGCTCAAAGTTTTGGTCAATTTTAAGTGCCGACCTCTCTAAACGGAAACGGAACGTGATGGGAAATTCAGAAAAAAAAATGCACTACTCCAGGACATCGAAAAGACACTTTTTTCTTTAAGTTATGGGGAATTAGTCGCCTTAAATTTGAATATGGCACCAACGGTTCAAGGAAATGTGTGTTTTCATTCGTTAAAGTATACAAAAAACAAATTACAGGTTGTAAAATCTCTTTTTATATTTCTATGTATCATTCCATCATTGTACTGCTGTGACATAGCGAGTTGTAGATTCCCATCAAGACGGGGGAGGGGCAGTCTATAGGATTGATTAAAGGGGCAGTACATAGGATTGATCAATAGACATGCTCTATTGATAAAGTTTCAATATTTCATTCAGAGAAACGTCCCCTATAATCCGTCATGGTAAAAGTACATCGTTCGCCACAGCCTCGCCTAAAGGTGTTATGTAAAAGTCACGTAGCATGACTTTCAGTAGCCTTAGTTCATTAGAATACATTGTACAATGTTGTACAATAAAAGCACTGATGATATGATCATTCTGAAATAGCATTGCTTTTCAACATTACAGGTACATACTGTTTACCATGGGAACGGTGATTTAAAAAATGTTCGAGTTATCACATTTAATGCATAGGGCCTATGTGTAGGTCAGTTGTATCACAAAACATCCTACCATATAATGATTTTGCAATAAAGCCTAAAATATAAGGAGATCACTATTTTTCTCACTAAACCATAACTGTAGACGGTTTTGATAGTCTAGACACAATTTTATTGTAACTATTGTTCACATCTATAACTTAAGATTGACTTAACAATGATTGACAATACTTAACATTGATTATATACTGATTAACTTTTTACACTGGTTGTTAACTAATTCCTCACTCACATTTTAGAACTATTTTGAAGCACTAAAGCTCGGTTTTTGATTCGTCTGCAAATGATAAATTATGCCTTTAAATGAATGAAAACGAGTCGCGATATTGTAGAGCTAACCCGGGCTTTTCACAGTCGTTTTTATTTCTAACCAATCACTGACACATTCGGTATCGTACGATTATTCAGGGAGAACGGCCAGGGAAGAAAGAGTGACCCGTGTCCTAAAATCTGACCTGATGAGGTCACTACAAGATGACCCGACGCTGACCTTTATCGAGTAACAACAAGCACTCTCTCTTCCATCCCGCCAATTTCACATCCGCGTCCCCGATTATCTCGATCCACCCCATCCCCTCCGGGTGTTTGGTCTGGTCACTCTGGCCAATCAGCGAGCTAGCTGGCTGGCTTGACCACTCTGACTGACCTTCACACTCTTTCTGGACCTGTCGCTGTTGTTTTTCCTGCCCCGGTGAAGCTTCCTGAGCCTCTAGGATCGAGAGATCTGGTTCTCGGGTGTGTTGCTCAACCAAACAGGGCTGAGCACGTCCGAGAGGAAAATGAGCAGACATGCGTTCACACCACAGTCTACTCGGGCTACACCTCTTTTTCGTTTTCTTTTTTTCCGTTCATGGTACTAGTAATCGTTTCAGACCCATTCTCATTCACTGACCGAAAAGCGTGTAAATAATCAATGTATGTACACACACACACACGTACACACACACACACACACACACACATACATACACACATCTCTCTTTCTCTGTGTGTGAGTTTAAAGGGAGGGTACAGTATTGGTGGAGATGAGAATTGAGCTTTTAACTTTTTGCGAGATACCAAGAAAACACTTATGAAATAGTACAGAGCTAACCATTTTCAGAGGAATTCAAAGTTTATTTGATGAAAATCGGGTTTGGAAGGACTGAAACATCCAAAAACAAAGTAAAGCAAAGCGATCGTAATAAAGTGTGGGTCCCACACTTATTAGAATCGCTCTGTTTTGGATATCTCAGCCATTTTAAAACCAATTTTCATCAAATAAATGTTGAATTCCTCATGGAATTACATGCTCTTTCTGTTTCATAAGAGGTTTCTCGTTATCTCACAAAAAAATTTTAGAAACCTGAAATTAGGTCTCAACCAAAACTATACGATCCCTTTAATTGTCAAATGGGCTTTAAGTGCAGATTCAATCAAATTGATGAAACTCTTCAGTCAAGTTTTGTTCTTTTAACTTGCAATTGACAAAATTTAATGTAAACTATTAATATTGATGTAGGGCAATTTGTTAATCAGTTGCGGTAAAAAAAAAAAAAGAATTTAAAGTATGTCCATCATCAGAGCAAAATAAAACCTTTCCATTGATACATCACTTGTTGCATAACAAGGAATATTCTTGGAGTTATGATTAAAGACATCCCATATTTTCTTATCATATTCTTAGTAGTTGTTTTTTTTTAGCATGTCAAATGGCCCATAATTCAAATATACATGTAGTATAACTTATAGCATACTCTTGCATTGAGAATATTTGCCTTGTTCTTTGCATGTTCTATCTGGTAATGTTCAGTGGCTTGTGTAATACGTTGTATCGCTCTCTGTGTAGTTCTATATTGTGCTTACTGAAATTACCCTAAGAAGGCATCTGTAGGCATCTGTTGATTACACCACTCTCTGAAATGTCGTCTTTCAATTTGTTCGTCAGCTTTTGTTCTGTTCTTTCACAATTACATAATTACTGTATAGTGGTAGTATTTGTAGTAGTAGAAGTAGTTATTACAGTGCACTCCCATTATTATGGATACAGTTATAACAAAGCTCTCATTACGGAGTAAAAATTTAAGTCCCAAAATTATTATCAATAATTATCCCATTGGAATCCCATTTTCTTTGCTTAATTTTGCTCAAGAAATTTAAATATAATGAAAGAAAAATGCTGGTCCCCAGGACTTTGTTAGTACTTGAGTCAGCCTTTTATGTAGTCAGTATGAATTACTGAAATGATATAGTTGTGACATACATAATTATGTATGTGTATGAGTGGTGCATCTGTCATATAGCTACATGAAGTCCTGATACATGTGTAATGACAATGACACGACATTGACTATAACATCAACAAAGCGAATTTTCTTTAAAGATACTTTATTTCAAGTCATACATTGCTGTAATATTGATTGTAGTAATGTCATAATCTATACAAAAACGTCTCTTCAGCTCATAGTCTGGTATTACCATAAGAGTATGCTACAATAAAGAAATGTGCAAATATTTCTGCTCAGCTCAAAGCTTGGTACTATTAACATAAAGAATGAAATTCTTCCATGGACAGAAATACACAAAATATAACGACATTTCAAGATTACAGATGAGATACTAATAGAGTTCATCAGTAAGAAAAGAAAACAAACAAACAAACAAACAAACATGTCTTTATGAAGGCATGAATATTCATATGAATACAAAAGCAGGTATCTTCATTTGCAACACATGATCAGCAGGTGTGTGCAGAAACATACTCATAGCGCCATCTATGGATGAAGTGGAAATCTCTGGATTGGATAAGCAACTAACATACTACTCTCACCGCCGCCGCTAATGAAAAACGAGAACTCACATACAGAATGGACATGAACACATATTAAAAACCATGGGCAGAATATGGATTGGCTATGTCTCTTATAGTATACAAATATACCAGGCCTGAGAGGCTCTGGTTGAAACTATGTGCATGAGGTGACTTCAGTAGCACTATTTTCTGCGCCCCTCAGAAAAAAGTGCTTCTGATGTCACCGAAGGCACATAGTTTCAACCGGTGCCTCGAAAAATTGGCCTGGTATATTTGTTTTATATCCCTCCCAATGAATTAAAGAGTATTTGACTGCTGGTATTCTGTAATTTACCCCTTTTTTAGGGCATCTTGCTTTACTCTTTTCAAGAAGATTAACAAGTCATTTACGCTCGGGAAAGCAGCAGGAGGGCAGCGCGTACGCGTACTATGAAGAGACAACTGCGCGCTCAGCCGCTAAAGTACTCGGTGCATTGCTGTACAACGTACTGGTAAACATGCGCAAACTGCAAACTCACTACGCGCTTCATACATGCAATACGCCTATCCGATCTGTCAACAAGTACGTTGGTGCGGTGGTACGGTGACGTGCGTGCTCGAGCTGATCAATGATGTGACTGTGAGCTGGGGTTGCAGTTGATTGTGTTTTCTGTCGTCTTTCTAGCTGTCTGTACATGAATATGGCCTATCCTTTCCTGTTAAAATTGCAAGTATACATTGTAAATTTGGGTAGAACATTCAGTAACAGCGAGTCTAAGGTTAGATTAGGGACTGGAAAAATTCTAGCAGTTAGCATCGAGTGCCACTGTAAATTCGTGTGATTCGTAACAGTTAACAAGTTAGACTCTAACTCATTAGACACTCTAAAAAATAATTATTAGGATGAGATTACGGGAACTACTGTAAGACAGGTAGAACTAGGCTTAACTAGATCTAACTTACGCTAGAAATAATTAAGCAGGCCTACTATCTACTGCAGTTTGTCAACATCTTTTGGGTGGGTCGCTCGAGTTAGTGAACTGCGAGACCAAATTTCAAGCGACGAAGCATGAACTCCCCAAAATTAGACAGTCCTACACTGGGATATAGGCATAGGAAATCTAGCATACCGTAGTTAGGGGATCATACTTTCTCATACATTGCACCAAAACCTTGGAACGATCTTCCATTATCTCTACGACATGCATCTTCAAAACCAGGGCCAAATGAGGCCTAACCAACGTTAGATTAGATCTAGGCCTACGGTACGTCGAAGAGCCCTAGCTTGCTTATTGTTGTTGTCTAATTATAGATCTACGATATCGCCTACTCTGTTGTAACGTAATATTCTATTCCACAATGCCATGAGCATCTTTTTAGGTAGAATGAGGGCTTTATAAGAGTCTCTCTGAGTCTCTTATTTTCTCTAACGTTACACGTATTGAGTGTATTGTCTACAGTAGGCATGCCTTGTGGTTCTCGCGAAGTGAAGGCGCCGCGATACCCATTCATTTGCACATGAAATCTCTCGCAAAGCGAAGGTGCTGCGATACCCATTCATTTACACGTGAAATCTTTCGCGTCGCGACACGAAGCAAAAAAGGCGCGAATTTCACCAGCGTGATATAGTTTTTGTACTATTTCCCTAGGGAGAATAGTCATACGCGGATTTGTATGGTAGAATTATGTTTTGTTGTTTACAGTGCTCTCGACCAATCAGAGGACGAGAAGCAATTTGTGAGGGACATAATAAGTTATAGAATATTGCCCCTTGGAAAAACCAATAGATAATTTAACCCTTTGCGTGTTTTGAGTGCTAACTGATACAGATAACCTCTTGGTGTTGCATCTACAGTACAAAGGCCCTGGAACAGAAAGGATTAATAACTTGTGGGGTAGACTACTAAACTTGAATGTTTCCTGGATAAGTATAACTTAACCACAAATATTCATTTCCTGTCTCCAATAAAGAACCCCTGGTTTCCTCTATAGAAATGTTCATTTTTCAACATCAACTCTCGAGACAAATTTCTTCCTCGAGGAAGCATTGACTGCACTGATCAAGCCTGAAGAATAAGATCATTTTTTGTGAAATTGCTCGAGTTTTGCAAAGCCCCATTGCCTTTCTCTTGGGAAATTCAAAGATTATCATCTCCCAAACATGATCCGAGCAATATTTCAAACACATAGAATTTAAAACGCTTACAAGATTAAATCACATCCAAATGAAATGCAGTCAAAACCCTAGCAGCAAGGAAGTGGAGAGAATGCACTAGAACATAAACTTAACAGAATGATGCTCAAGATTCCATATTACATTCCATTAGAGTATGTTTTTTTTTATGGCTCATCATTGTTTCATTCTTCTCGCAAAACAGAAATGAAATACTGTAAAAGTAGATATTCTCCCATGAGTAAATTTCAGCGCTCAGTTGGGTAAGATGAATTTAATGGAATCAATTACTAGAACATATGGCAAGCAAACATTTTTGCATGCTTTTATTTTTGTGTTAGTTTCTGGTTTTGCGAAATGCATGAAAATTCCACACCTTGAAATTTCTGCTTTTACAGTATTGTAAAAAAACAGAAGGTTCAGAATTGAGACATGACGTGTGTGTCTTTGTGTGTACACTTTCCAGAGAGAAATGAGAAATATGAGGGAAATATAATCAAATCAAGTAGTGAGGGGCTGAGAAATCGTTGACCACTGATGGTAGATTAAGGCATCTTATATATTCATGTCTTACCATTTCCAAGCTCAGATTTGAATCAGAACAATTTCTGCAAAGGATAAAGAGTATATTTTATAGTGGATGGAGGCTACTATATAATAATAGCCATAGATGTAAAATATTGGTGTACTGTAAACGTGGAAATTTTCGCGGTGTTGAAATTTTCGTGTATTTCGTGCAACCAGAAACTAGCGCGAAAATAAAAGCACGCGAAGATTTTTGCTTGCCATATGTCCCTGTGCGGGATATCTTGATTCCGCGGAATTAAAAACACGTGAAACTCTTCTTACCCAGCCAAGCGCGAAAAATTAGTTGCGCAAAAATATTCGCTTTTGCAGTAATAAGAGTTATGTATGGCTGTGGAATAACAAAGTCATATTCACATTTAGCAACAAAAAAATTACAGGAGAGAATATTTTCCATTTAAGATCCCTCCTATTTCCTGTGGAAACTGGCTTTGCTCCTCAAGGTTTGTTTAGATCGTGGAAGAAATATTTATCCTCCACACAATACTCTTATCTCTTCTTCTCCCTTGGCAACTGGCTTGGAGATAAAAGACAGAGGTCTATATTTGAGATTGTGATGTCCAATCTCCATTTAAGAAATCCCATCTTTTGGTCTCCTATGGCAACCAGCTCTAACAACCCCGGACGGGCTCCTTGCTCATGACTGACCCCCGAGATTGGAGAGCCAGCCGGACTTGAGGCTGGAGCTGAGACGAGATGAAAGCGAGGCCGGAGAGGAGCGAGACTTGTGCAGGATGGCATCCATGGGGGAGGGTGTGGCCATAGATGAGACCTGGAGGTGGTGGAGGAAGGTGCAAGAACACAATCACTTTAACAAGAAAAATACAAATATTTGTGACCACCTGGCTCAAAACCCAAAAAAGTAGGTCAAAACGAATTCCCCCTTTCTACACAGTTTTAGAGAGCAAGCACTAGGCTTTAAATTCTAACTTGTTAGGATTGGACCTTCTGACCCTTTCAAAATGTGATTGAAATAAGAGAGCTAGCAGGTGTAGTTTCATAGAAAATGGGGAAAAGAGGACATAAAGATTGGGGTAACTCAAGCATGCTGTGCAGAAGGATCAATGAAAGTGTTCTACTTCTCAGTGAAAGCGGTGCCTAAGCACACCTGTCTGAAAAAATATGGTCAAAGAAAGTGCTATTACCTTGATTTCTGTTTTGTTTTTAACAAGCCCCAAATTTTGATAGTATGGAGAGAAATATTACTCTCCGAAGTAAGACAAACGTAACTAGAAAAGTCACTCTGGTGACTGGTACATGTATGCCTCCGCCATCTCACTTTATTCTCCCAACAGGTGTGTGTATAGTACATATTGACAATAACAGACAAGAGTTTCATGTGACTGGCAAGAAATGGAAATGACATATTTTCAAGTTTGACAGCACAACCCCAATTAACCTGTTGAGGACGGTTTGATTTTGCTACAACACGCATTTTCCATAGACACTTGCCCGAGTATACTCGGAACTCGTCCTCAACGGGTTAAGAGAATGAGGTGGGAAAAAGTGGTAGAACATAACCAGTTAAAAAGAACAAGAGGAAAATTACAAACCCTTAATAAATAATATAACATAATGAAGGGAAAGTAGAAACATTCCTCCATGGTGAAACTCCAAAAAACAATGTTTTTGATTTTAAAAAAAAAGGAAAATCAGAGACTGTGCTGTCAATAAGATAAGAACAAAAGAACAGGGAGAAGAAAAGCTTGAAGGAAGATGATAAGGAAGAGGAGGATGAGAAAGAAAAAGAAGAGAATGAAAAGGAGGAAATGAAGAAGAACAAGAAGCAGAAGAGGAAAGAGGAGAAAAAGTAGAAAAAAAAAGGGGAAAAGAATAAAGAGTAAAAGAAGGAATAAGAATACAAACCTGTGGCTGTTTCTGCCGAGCCAGTGCCGGCTGTAGGGTCAGCTTGCTGGTCTGAGAAGAGGCTGTGCTGAGGGGCAGAAGGCTGAAGCGCACCTGGGGACTGGACAGTGGCAGGACATTGTGCTGTTCCTGGTAGCCGGCTGCTGATGACCGCTGACTCGAGAACAGGTGCTTCTCCGGACTGGTCAAGAATCCCAACAGGAGCTGGTGTCATGAAGAGTGGAAAATGACAGGTGAATTAATTCTATATAACTCAACTTTGATGTTCTATCAAAATTATACAGTACTCTACTTTTGCCAATACTAAAGACAGCTTAATTTCGACACTATTTCGAACAACACTAATAAAAACAAAATATCAAATCCTACACCACAATACACAGCTCAAACAATGACTTCACACAATCAGAAATGAAGAATGTGATAAAACTTTTTTGTATGTCAAGGCATACACTAGGTTAGTAAATGCTGAATTCAGGACCTCGTTGCTAGAAACTAAGAAAATGATAATTGTAGATGAGCCTCATTTTGAATTAGCTGAAATAATCCCTATAAAAAGCCAGCAAATCATTAGTACATAGTAGCAGTCAACTAAGGCAAAGTATAAACAAGAGACCCACGGGTCTAGCGCTCACCTGAGTATCGCAAGTTCACCTTTCACGCAGTCACTAATCTAAAATTATTGCAATAAGGGCCCAAATTTTTAAAGATTCCTTAATTTTGAGGGGATTGGGGGCCCCCTGGGGCCCTCTGGGTGGGGCATGGTGCCCATGTTGATAAATTGAGATCCTAACCCCCTAGGGATACTACCTGTCAAGTTTGATAAATATCCATCATGAAGTTTTCAGGAAGAAGATGAAAATGTACAATTTAGGCCCCCATTTGGACCCCCGATCACTCCCCCCTACCCCCAAGAGGGGAACCCCTGGATCGGCTATGAACAAACTTGATACTACAGTCATAAATAGTATTAACTTAGCTCTATCACTCCTGATTCTAGAGAAGATTTTTAAAGATTCCTTCATATTGGGAGGTTTGGGCCCCTTGGGGCCCTCCAGGTGGGATACGTTGCCCATTTGAACAGATTGATATCCTATGCCCTTAAGGATACTACCTGCCAAGTTTGGTTAAAATCGGTCATGGGGTTCTCAAGAAGAAGATGAATATGTACAATTTAGGCCCCATTAGGACCCCTCCCCACCCCCCTCCCTTGGGTCCCAAGGGGGGGGGGGGGGCACCCCTGATTCCGCTATGAACAAACTTGAAACTACAGTCATCAATGTACTAGCTCATAGTATTAACTTAGCTCTATCACTTCTGGTTCTAGAGAAGAAGATTTGTAAAGATTCCTTCATTTTGGGGGGTTTGGGCCCCCCTGGGGGCCCCCTGGGTGGGGCATGGTGCCCATTTTGACAAATTGAGTTCCTAACCCCCTAGGGATGCTACCTGCTAAGTTTGGTGAAAATCGGTCTTGGGGTTTTTGAGAAGAAGATGAAAATGTAAAAAGTTTACGCACGCCGGACGCCGGACGCCTGATGAAGGGCGATTGCAATAGCTCACCTGAGCCGAAGGCTCAAGTGAGCTATTGCAATCACTAATTTACTGTCTAATTACATTTATCCAAAAAGAGTTCCTCACTTACCGAGCACCTATGGGCGTGTCTGTTTAGGTTGGAGGTCATGTGTGGGGTGAAGACATCCAGGTCAAAGGGGTCAACGAACCCTTCCAAAGTGTCCATCAGTCCGTGCAGCAGGTCGTTGAACCTGGCCTGGTCTTTCTTGTCCTCGCCCCGCCCCAGCATGATGCTGCCGATGAAGCGGATGTCGAAGAGAAGCTGCAGGGCCTGGGGCTGGGTGAGTCGACGGCTGGCATCCCTGCCCCTGGGGGATTTCCCCTTCAGGATGGTTTGGTAGGTGTGGAGAAGACCATCACCTGTAGCTCTGACTAGCTCAGACACTAGAGAACTGAAGGGAACAAAATAGTAATTTCTGCATCAACTTTCTCCACTTCTACAATCATAGAATGAACAACAAATTGTAATACATAGGAATATGTAACATAGGGTTTTACCACTTGGTTCCCCCCCTCACTCAGTTTTTTTTTTTACCCCGGTAGTGGCACCAAAAATATAAACTGGGCTCTTTCACTTTTAAAACATAGCGCCGGCCCTGAACATTTCCTTTAGCAATGATTTTAAGATATCGTTCAGCATGTTTGTATTGGGGTTCTATCTTCTTTGAGGCTCTTGTCTGTTTTTAATACATCTCTACCCATTTACACAGAAGTATGAACAAAACGGAATAGAAAAACAAATCTTTGGAAATATCATAAATGATTAGACTCTGGAAACATAGGCATGCAAGACTGATATTTATAATGCAAGTATGATATGTGATATGTCCTCTATATGTGGGATACAAATTCATGTCTTAGAAACATTATACATCTAAGACATAAAACTTAAAAGAAAGTCCAAAGATTGATCTGAAAGGAATGCAGCTAGACTGATTTAAAAGTTTTAAAACATTACAGGAATATACTACTGTCATCTTTTATTTCTTCCAAATAAATCACTCACAGACACTGCACTCCCCTTTTGTCCAATAACAGACTACATGATTAGAATTAAACAAGGAACACAAGACATAATCCTGAGCTACAGCAATTAAGTATAAGACTTTGCAGACACTTTGGTCCGTATTCATGAAAGTGGTTTAAATGAAAAAAAAAAATGGTTTAAATTCAGTCCACGGACTAAAATAAGCATGAAATAAACATACATGTACCTTTCACATGCACATATCAACGAGCAATTATTATTGGATGTCTTCTGGCATACACAATCTGTCACATGCCTGTACACAGAGGAAATTTGCACAAACCATGAACTGAATTTAACTCTTTATGTGCCATAGTGGAAACCCCCCGTGTGCCACATTATTCTGAGACACCAACGTAGTCTTGCGATGAGAAAACATTCTGTTCTTCATATCTATATAAAGTTGTATAGATTTCTTTTAAATTGTAGACCAAGTGAGCAAAGATGTAGAGAAAATGCCAAGCTTTCCATTGATGTAAATTCTATGACAAATCTACGATTGCTTTTTTTTTTTCCGTTTGGGCAGGTTTGTGCGTTTGAGCAGAATATGCGAAGTTGGCACACCGTCCACTGAGTTGGACGTGCGAACGTGGCACATAAAGAGTTAAACCACCTTCATGAATACTGGTCTTGGTGTCTTTATTACCTGGAGAGGGCATGGCCACCAACACGGTTGATCTCCTCACACAAGCCATATAAGAGGGACTGTACATACCAAGATGACTGTAAAACAAGACAGAGAATGTTATGTGTATTTCTAGGAAAGTTTTCTTCTTGTAAGTGAGTTTGAAATATTTGATGATTATTTCAAGTAAAACGTTGCAGTCAAAACAACTCATGAAAGAATGTCTCCTGCTCTTCACAGCATTTTGTGACAAATGACAAACAGTCAAACAAACAATCCACACAAACCAAGAAGCTAATTTTGGCCTACTCAACTCTCATCTTTAACAGTAGAACTATATTATATGTAAACATTGTTTGCAACAAGAAACCATTTTTTTTTTTTTGGATGTTGCTGAAGATTAGAAGAGGGGCAAATACCATTACAAAATACAAAGTGTGTACATCAATCATGGTATAAGTGAATAAATGCAGTCAGTGTGCAGAGGCCAAAGTCACGTAAGTTTTTGACAAATGTATGATACATGTGTGGTAGACAAAATATGTAGGGTCAATATTGTGTATGTCAAAGTTAATTTTCCCATCAAAACAGATTCAAATAATGCAGAGTTGACAGTGTATCAAACTAGGTCTAAAATGTCAGGTATCTGATAAGGTGCATGGGGAGCAGGATTCAAAATATATGATATGATAAATACCTGGACTGGAAGACGTATCTTGGAGGACACTTTCTTGCCATCTTCAGTCTCTTCTTCAATGTCGATGCTGTCCCATGCCTGCAATGGAAATCACATGAACACTATTGTGCTTAGAAGGGACATCGTCAGCGCATCGTCTTTTGACTCTCATAATTCACCTCGGTAGCTCTCATTTGGCAAAGGAGGAAATCTTTTATTAAATCATGACAAATCTGTAAGATATGTCACAGAGATGGTAAAAACTTGAAATGTCAAGATGTAAAAGCATGACATGTAAAGATATCAAAAGTCAACTACAATGATTTTAGAATCGAATGGCTCATTGTTTCAAACTTGTTTAGAATCTTTATTTTAAGAATTTCCCTAGGCTGAAGAGGAAAATGTAGTGCCCAGGCAGATGAAAATTATTAGCAATTGCAGCTCAAGCTGAAGAAAAAGGAAAAAAAAAAGATAAGGCTAATATAAATTACATCTCCTGTCTCAAGCACGGAGAGGAACCCCCAATAAGCAAAAAGGTAAAAACACAAGAGAATTCATGCACACAAAATATTCAAAGAAATTATCAAAAAGAGGACTTCTGGCCAAAGTACGAATATAGATCATGCATTCAGAGTAAACTAGTTACATCATTCCTATATTTTTTCAGCCCATGTGTTGAATGTTGGAAAGAAAATGTGAAAGATACAACTAATGTTGAAGAGAGCAGACAAAAAGAAATATGCAGATTAATAATGTAACACAAAAGAAGAATCTTTCTAACTAGTTTTGAGGCTGCTTCTTTCCCTTCCTATCTTTTCATTTCACTTTTGTAATCAATGAGTTCCACATCAAAAGGCCATCTCCATCTATTCCTTCGGAGCACACAAGCCTATTCTTGCCCAACTTCTAAACTCACCGTCGAGTTTTTCAGCAAGGCAGACGGCGAGGTGTCAGTAAGGTTGTCTTTGAACTCTGCCAAAAGCGATGTACAGGTGTAACGACTCCAGAGTCTAGGCACGCGGTGTGGAAAGGATGGAAAACAAAAACATCACCGAGCATTGGTCACGGCAATGTGTTCAAATCTTATGTAACATCAGGAGGATGTGTATTTCCATTCACAGAGTACAGAAACGCTTCATAGCAGCATTTGTTACTACGATTATTCTCTGCTAGTAGCCATCATATGATCTCAAATTAATCACCACCAACAACAATAACACATTGAATGGTAAGTTATATTGTATCCTCTTGCTTATAATGCAGATTTATACAGATTGTTAAAAAGGAAGCTACATCCTCAGATTTTATCTAAACACATCTGGCTTTCAATTTGTCTACAAGTAAACTCAAATTGCCTTTAAACACATACTTTGATGATAAAGATGTCACATTTACATTTCAAACACCCCTTTTCATGACTCAATTTCCAAAAACACATGTGTTGCATCAGGCTCTTCAACTAGCAATTACACAAAGGCAATTTATTGCTTTCCTACATTTCACATGAGTGAACTCACAGTATTTCTGAAATTTATGATGTTAGGAAGATCTCCTTCATCCAAAACATGAATATAGGTGGTGGTATGGGCACAAATTTCTTACAGACTATAACTTTGGTATTTCTTATATGAATATGCATCAGTTTTCAATGCTTAGTGCATACAAATGTTTAAAAAAAAAGTTTAAAAAAAAACAAAAAAAAAAATCTGCAATAATCAACAAGCAAACACAGCATTGGTATTTACAAATATGTTCATATTCATCAGCTTTCTCGTCTCTTCCTGCATTCCAAATACACATGGAATCTCTACACAGACTTATGGCTTGGACTCTAGCTCGCAGGTTCCTATAACAAACTTCACATGAATGGACAGCTCTGAGTGAACAACTTACTTGTAAGCCTCATTGGACTGAGACAGAAATCCTGCTTTGGACTTGCTCCACTCATCATCTGTGGACTAGTATTGTATAGGAAATAAAACAACATGTCAGACAGAGCATCACAAACAAAGTAGCTGGACATAGACAATATCTCAGAAGTAATGATAATAGTGAATAGAATATGATCTTCTTTATTCTGGGTAGCCTCTTCAGTGTTGCCACTGTTTTACCAGCAAGTGTTGCCTTTAATACCCTAGTGTTCCAGAAATCTACTTATGTATTGAGCTCACGAAACGCATGATAGTTAAAATCATCTTGTCCAAGGAAGTAGTAGACACTTGACGGCGTTTGAACTACAGGCATTCCATTGAAAGTCAAAAGCCTTATCCGCTATGCCACAGTACCCCTACAGAGCAACTAATGTGGTAAAGACTAAGTGAACATATCTCTGTCATTTACAAACTTACTCAAAACTAGTTCATGACATATGTCATGAAGACATAATTTACATGGGATATCACATTCATTAACAGCAAGAGCAATAAAAATCTGCCATATCAATTAGCATCCAAATATCATTTTTCCTATAGCCTTTTCTTTTTTAGCAGTGTTTATCATGACTGACAAAACTAGCTGAGGAAATTGACTGAAAAAGCTATTGATGGTTTGTTTGGAAACTAATTCATCACAGAAAGACAAATGAATATAATATAACAAAAGTCTAATACAGTGTGACTGTTCTTCAAGGCAAACGTCTGTGTATATTGGCTCATTGAACACTAATGTCAATGTAAAATTATAAAATATGAACTTAATTGAATTTTAATGACACAATGTCTACAGTTCTTTACACCTCTTGGAGGTCCAGAACACATTATAACAATCCTAGATATTATGTGTTTTGTGATTATTTGTAAACCATTATTTCTTTTTTCCACACAATCACCATTCACTTCCCTGGAGAAGGTATAAATTTGTACAGAATAATGAAACTACTGCATATACGGAATACTTTGTATGGTTTTTATTTTCATGCATTTTGTGAGTCAGTTGCTATTTGCAAATTTAAAAACATGCAAAATTTTTAACACAAACAATTCTCCATTCAGTTCTGTCCACCATAATCCCAAATTTTACCACTCGCGAATTTGTCGGGAAGTCCTGATTCATGGAAAATTAGACTCGCTAAATATATGGTGTATACAATAGTACAAACAGAGTGTAATACACTCTTCATGGTCTTAGGGCATGACATGACATGATCTGTAAATTACAACAATCGCATATTGCAGAGACTCCAACCCCAAGCACCTTCCGATCTGGAGACTCTCCCGCCTGAAACCCCTAGCAAACAGGAGACTCCAACTTATTGTGCACGAAGCGCACATCTCGAGCGCGAAGCACAAAGTTCCTTGCGGCCGGGGTCCAGCTCCAGCTTTAGGGTTCTAGATGCTCTCTCGTGCTATCTAGAGCTCATTTTCAACATACGATGACACTAAGCAAGAAATAATTTCAAGCGGGAGACACAGAGCCAGGGCGGGAATAATCAAATCTCAAGCGGGAGAACGGGAGATTTTGCAAAAATGGGCTTTCAGCGGGAGATCTCCCGTCGAAAGCAGGAGAGTTGGAGTCTCTGATATTACCGTCTGCTTTCTAAGCTAGAGGTAATAAGGCAACGGCAATGGATAAATGACTGATTGAGACTCACCACTGATGATTTGCTGTCCCTCTTGGTAGCAATTTTGGTTCTTATTCTGTACACGGAATAATTTGATGAGGTGTGCAAAAAAAAAAAAAATTGATCATTATATGGCAAACTTTAACACCTAAGTGTCAAAAATTAGCATTTTTTATTTGATATTTCATGCATCTGACAAAAATTTTTATACAAAGCTGGACAATTATATCTCACAGACACTTGATAATTATTCCTCATAAAGATGTTTCTTTTGGGACATGAATTCAATGTTACTTTTTGCAGGTTTGACAGCATTTATGCATCAAAATCAGGAGATTCCAAAGAGCTATCAGGGCATCATGCATCTTAATAGCTGTGGTATAGTTCCTAAATCAGTAAGACTTTTTATATTCTCTTGTCATGACAAGAAAATTTGTCTAATTCACCGGGAAATCTCTGGTCTCAAGAATCAGGGAAATATGAAAGCTCTGCTATTTTCTCTGAGGGCTGACATAAAGAGCTACTGGTAGCACCATTCTGCTCAGAAATCCTGATACAAATCCAACAGATTCCATAAGAAATCAATGAATAACAAAAGAAATGTACAGTATGTAAAAGAGAAAACCATATACACTCAGTTGCTAAGCACCTAATTTTTGTCAAAAGACATATATTTTGCAAGATATTTTTCCTACCTCTGCTGCTCCGATCTCCGATCTCTCTTCTCTGTGATCAGGACAGCCTGCTGGAGGTGGGGCGAGAGTTCTGTCAGGGCAGAGCACAGACGACCCAAGAACACCACCCTGGAAGGGGGAAGGACAAAATGAAGTACCAAAAAGCACCTTTATCTCAATTCATGACACTTTCTTCAGAAAAATCAATCATGAAATGACATGAAATTAACCATCAGGGAATAATACCAAATCGAAAAGGAAAATGGAAGATGTTTTAAATGCACACAGCAATATATAACAAAACAAAAAGAAAAAATATTAATGGCAGTTCCTTTCCATGAATAAATGTAATTGCAAAGTGTGCATAACTGGTGTATTTTTATACTTTCAGTGTGTAATTCTGCTGATTTCATAGCTACTGTAAGAAATAAACACTGAACAGTGACGTTACCAGACATTATTTTGATACAATCTGGACATTTCTGTGGTTATGATTCCGTGTTGTTACAAGTACGATGTTTGTTTGAAGTAATGAATGCCTTACCTGTTGATTGTACCAATAGCCTGTTCCTCAAGATTGGCCTCATGGGCTACATCAAGGGCGCCCTTACAGTCAGTCAACTCTTGCTTGATGTGCTCAATTAACCTGCAAGACAACAACAAATGAATACTGGTAATAGTGGGTAGGCATTGGTTCCACCAAGAAGAGGAGTTGTACTATATACTGTATACACCATATATTTAGCAAGTTTAATTCTTCGTGAATTGGGACCTTCCGCCAATTTTGCGAATGGTTAAATTCGCAATCATGGAGTATAGCAATGAATAAAGAAATGTACACATCCACTTCACAGTTATGTCAGGATTACAGATGATATTTTTACATTTTCATATTTGTTTAAGAAGTCACACTTTCTTCTGAACATTTGTGTTATTCTTTGTTTACAATTACTATGATTACGAGAACACCACAGAAATCAGCATCTCCTGAAAATGTCCAATCAATAGCTACTCGTAAAAATATCTATGCAAAAATATCAGCACAGTTCAGTAAAGTAGTGTGCAAAGTTTGGGCCACCTACCTATTGACACACTGTGTGCAGGCGATCTGAAGGAAACTGTGGAGACTGGTGGTGTCGGCGTACTTGTCAAACGGACCCTGGGCCCCTCTGGAGGTCGCTGTCTGTTTGTCACTCTGCTGCTGCTGCTGGGGTCTGTCCGTCTGTCTGTCTGTCTGTTTGTCTGCGTAGCATCCCAAGTCTTCCAGCAGGCTCTTCAGTCTGACGTCGATGAAGGAGCAGATGCTGGAGAGAGAATGACAGGAGGAGAATGAGACAAGAAGGTGGTAGGTTGGATAACTTTAATAATAGATTTTTTTTGGGAGGGGGGGATAGAGGGGATATGTACAGTTGTATGTCTGTAACCATAGTTTTTCTCTGTATATATGGTCCTGTAAATCCACAGATTTAATGTTTTGTTTCTTTTTATTCGTTATGCTGCATGTGGAAATTTATTGTCCTATACTGTAAGAGTGGAAATTTTCACGGTGTTGAAATTTTCGCACATTTCGTGCAACCAGAAACTAGCATGAAAATAAAAGCACGCCAATACTTTTGCTTGCCTTATGTTCCAGTAGTTGATATCTTGATTCCGCAGTATTAGAAACATACGACACTCTTCCTACCCGGATGAGTGCGAAAAATTTGTTGCGGGAAAGTACCCACTTTTACAGTATTGTCTATTTTTTCATATATCTGCATTCATGGGTATGTCTGCGTTGTATGTACATCACCACATGTGCACTCAGGTTTAACTTTCTGTAAGGGTAATGTTTAATTATAGGATTGTAAGGTAATATGACATCAATATGACAGAATATTCAGGCTTTTAATATCTTGGTTACTTTTTTTTTTACTGTGAGTTTTCTGTAATCATACATTTTCTCTGTACTCATGGCACTATCAACGTCTGCAGACTTACTGTTATGTCCTTTTTCATTTGCAATAAAATCGAAATTGAAATTGAAAAAACACTGTTCACCTAAAAAAAAACACACACACAAAAAAATACAAAGCAGACTGATAAACACACTTAGTTCATGGTTTGCTTACCTCTGGGTCTTGGGAGTGAAGGCTCTTGCCTTCATGTAGAGGCTTCCAGCATCTAGGACATCCTTGGTGGACGGCCCAGCCTGCCAGGCCAGGGGACTGGGCACGTCGGAAGCCAGCTCCGTCCAGGTGTGGCTGGCCACGTCCAGGTCGGCTGGAGAGCTGTCCGTCTCGCGAGAGGCCTGGATGACCAGCTGGTGGCTGTTGGTCAGCGTCTGGTCAAGCGACTCCTGAATGATGGCCTGACAATCAGACCAACAAAAAAAAAAAGTCACAAATGAATACTAAGTTAACGAGAGCAATGTGGTCGGGTGTGTATACAGTATAGTCAATACAGTATATTCCTGGGTATATCACACCTCCTTTCTATCACAAAGTCTGCAGTGAACATTGCCTCTCCTGAATAATAAACTGGCATGTCAATAACATAACATTCATCCATACACTCAACAAATCATTGCATAGCAGAAACATGTGACATATAATTGACGAGCTTCAAGAAAATCTTACACGTTCACACTTCTTTTTGGATTCACTCTCTCTCTCTCTCTTTGTCTGTCTCTCCTTCCCCTTCTATATATGACACAATCCACCAAGTTGATACCATTTGCTGACTGGTAGTCACCTGGGGTGAACCATGAGGGGTCGGCATCATTCACCCATTTTCTTGTGTAAGTAGGTGGGTAGACCACTTCACCAGGTTAGCACCAAGGTCTTTAAGATGAATGAATGAACAAAGTGGGATCTTTAACGTGCAGGAGTCATGATTCCCTCACACAAGGCACATCCATTTAATGTCCTACCCCTGCTGTTCCACCATTCATTCATCCATGCATTCATTCCTGTAAAACTTAAACCTTTCAACCTATCCTATGACAAGCCCATCATAAGCTCACCTGTATTCTGGTCAAGAAGAGAGGTCGCACAAACTCCCCCCACAGGCATAGAGTGCGTCCAAGCACCCTCTTAGCAACTGTGTTTAGAGGAATATCATCTTCAGCCTGGAATGACAACAAAGAGAATAGAGACATCACAAAGATTAAACCTTTCTGAGCCAGGGACTTTGTCCAACGTGTACAATACTATTGGTTTTCCTGTGACAATCATTGCTCAAAGAACACAAGGGGTTAAAGAGGAATTCACAAATTTCATAGGAATTCAGACGTTTCGTAGGAAATATCGTAAGAATGCCCCACACACTTCATTGTCTGCTTTACACAACATCATTATATGCATGGCATACCTTTATGTATTATGTATTATGTATAAGTCCTGAACAATGATCTTCATTCGCCGAAAAACAGTAAAATCATCACCTCTTTTCCATACTTGATCAATGGTGAGTCAATACCCAATCTCCCCACCAAAAAAAAGAAGAAGAAAAGAAATGAAAACACACAAAAAGTTCTCATTCTGAAATTCAACATCTAGCAGTACAGACCTAATCAACTGTCTACAGTTCGGATTGTGGAGTGTGTACCACTAAGTTCATCTTGCAGAAGGACAACCCCAGCAAAACACCAAAACAAACAAACAAACAAACAAACAGACAAACAAACAACACTGGTGTCCAAATTGGCTCTTTTTCATAAAGCAGTTTGCAACAATTGTAACATAATCTAACTGCACCATGCGCAGTAGCGCAGGGGTAGTAATCAGTCAGATGCAAGTATTTCAGTTGTTGCCATGGTAATTGCAGTTACGGACAAAAAAAAACTTGCAATAATTACATATCTCGTCAAGAAACAGGCCCCATGAGAGGGTTGGTATCACTTACCTCCTGGAGCAGGTCCCATACTGCATCCCTGATGCTGGTGAGGCCTCGGATGGAGGTGACGTATCCTAGCAACTTGCTGATCCCATCATGAACATCACTGATGCAAGTCTCTACCCACTGGGATACGCTCTCCTGGACGAAAGAGGCAGCGATGGGCGTGGCAGCAGCTCGGAGCTTGGGGTGGAACTCTGTTTGTTGGAGGTTTTTTTAAGAATAGAAAAAGGAAGAGATTTCAACAGGATATTAGCCACTTTATCATCACATACAGTCTGTCTGTCCCAATGAAGAGTCATACATCCATCTCAACAACCCAATGTTCATTCAAATTAATGATTCTTGCAGTGAGTTGTTGTCTTTAAGTGATTGCCTCTGCCAAGGAAGGAGGAGGTTATGTGATCATCGCCATTGGTTTGTCTGCCAAATAACTCAAAAAATGTTAACTGATTTTAATGAAACTTGCAGGAAAAGTTGATAATGACACAAGGAACAGATGCCTACATTTTGGTAGTGATCTGGGAATTTTTATGGATTTTTGAAGGATATTCAATCTTTTGGCATACAAGGTCAATGAACTTTGGAGTTCTAGCTGCGCGTACTGGAGGTTTACATATGCGCACTAAAGTGTGTGCTCTGCTGATGATGTAAACAAAAGACTCCTATATTGGAAAATTGCACGCATGTTTTGTGGAAATGAGTTGCTAGCTTGGTGGAGGTCTGCGCTCTCAAAACGCTTCTCTAGTTGACCAATTGCCCTTAATCCACACAAATACAGATTATTCAGTATTTTTAGTAAAAGTCATGATAGCCTGTCTAGCAAACAGGAGGCTGTGAGTTCAAATCCCATCCTAGTATTAAATGCCCATGATTTTCTTTTTTTTTTATCATGGCTACTACTTTGAACATTGAATGATCCGGGTTTATTATGTTGATGAAGGATAATTTGTCAATCAGCTTTAACTAAATTTCACATTCCTTAGAGACTGTTGACAGTATGCAATACTTTTATTCAAAATAGACGAAAAATAGAAATGTCGCTACGGCGACTGGTGTATGCCTCCGCCATAATGCATGGTTCTCCTAATAGGTCTATAGTACAATGTCTTGACAATGTGTGATGACAGTTTCACACAATTGGCAAAATATTAAAATGACAGGTTTGCCACAAATGTGCTGAATGTTCACTTTCCTAGAACTAGGTTCAATTGGATGAATGACTAAAACGTCAGAGTGCAGGTATTTGGGGGAACTGATGATTTTTACTTGACTTTTGACCCTTCTATAAGTTTATGCATTGAGTAATTTTCAAGGTATTGAGAAAAAGTATAATTTCAGTATCAAATGGTAAAATAGTATTATCTAAACCTGGCCTTTGACCTTTGACCCCACAGTTCCAAAGAGAATCACTGTTAGGTAGAACATGCATAAATATGTAAGTTTCATGATAATACCTTGAGTTACTTTTCAGATATGGAGGAAGAAGTGCAATTTAGCACTTTCACTTGACCTTTGACCTTTTGGCAAGAAACTTCCCACAGAATATATATTGGGTTATACATGCATACATCAAGTTTTTAAAAAAATCCTTCAGGCATTGCATAAATATAAGGAAAGTAGTGATATTTTGAGGAGTTGACCTTGACCTTTGACCCCCTGACCCCCAACTTCCCTAGATAATTACTGCCCATCGGTACATGCATATATACTAAGTTCCATGAAGATACCTTGAACCATTTGCAAGATATGGAGAAAAACATGAAATTTCAACCGTTTTTTCCACAAAATAATCTGTGACCTTTGACCTTTGACCCCGTGACCCTAAAATCCAAACAAAGTATTATCCCCCCAGGATATACCCTCATACCAAGTTTGATGCAAAACCACCTCATGGTTCTTGAGATATCGACAAAAACAAAACGGGACAGACGGACGTACGTACGTACGTACGGATAGACGGATGGACGGACGACCCGAAAACATAATGCCTCCGGCCACTTCGTTGGCGGAGGCATAAAAGATGAGCTTTGCAGATATTCTACTACTATGAAAAGAGTGATTTTGAGCTGTTGAGATGATACTGAAATATGTAAGCAAGAAAACATATGAAATGGCGCCAGAAAGAAAAACTTGAAGCAAACCTGTTATGTGGGACGGGAGATGCTTGGAGAAAGTGCCCACGGCTAGTTCCTCAGCAAGGACAGTTTGACCATCTGGATGGACACATGAGTATATCATAGTACTTTAGATTTGATTGATCACATAAATATATATGTACACACACATACATACATAACACTTTTCATATTCTTTGAATCTCATTCATATGGAAATCATACAAATGTAAATGTACAAAATGATAAATACCTCATGTAAGGATTCAACTTGATCATGCTGAATCCAAACACACACTCTCTTGAACATAAATATACTTCTACCAAGATCTTCCCTTCAGCTTTTTATGACAGACTACCAATGTGGGAATAATGTCACTGTTTGCATAAAACAAAATAAGGATGATACTGATGAGTTTGCAGGGCTTACATAAAATAACCCGCTTGAAACTCATATAAACAATGAAAAAGCAAACTGTCTCTTTCACTACGCAACACAATAAGAAACAAAACAAAAATAAATTCTCACTTCAAAATGTGACTAGGGGTGCATTCAAGTGCTCTTGTGAAGTATACTGTATTGTACCATACCAGTGACTGACAGTCGAGCACTTGAACTCTCCAGAAGTGTACCATAATGTAACATACTGTTCTGTGCCAATAGTGAATCACTTCCCAATGCCCCCCAAAAGCACGCCATACTGTAACGTTACATAGAGTGCTCAAATGCAAAGTGGTCTAAAAGTGTACCATACCAGAAATTGGCATAAGAAGAATATGTGTATCACACACTCATCATAATACAAGTGGTTGATTCTCTTTGTTAGGAACACCTATGTAAAGTGAAGCGCACAAGGTGAATATCCCCGTTGCTACAAAACCTGTGACCCTTCTGACTTTACTCCAGAAATAACTCATGACGAACACTATCTCCACAGAGTGCTCGAATGCTCCATATGTGGCATGGTACAGTATTGTATGGTAGGGTATAGCATGGTTTGGTTTACTTTTGAGGGCTCAAACACGGTCAAAATTGTTATCATCTGGTTGAAATTGAGGAAAATATAAAATCTCATATTCTGTTATTCCAAAACTTGTAGGCAAGAGTAAGTTACTGATTCATATGTCCTTCAGTCTTTCCAAAATTCTCCAAAGAATAAGTCAATCACACTTAGTTATACCACATCCTAGACAAAGCTTAAAATTTCAATATTTCAAATAGCAAAGAGATAGTTTTGAAAAATTACATCTGTTCAAAATCTATTCTCACCTCCACTTTGGGTCACCTTGTTGAGAACACTGAGAAGCAGGTTGCTTTTCTCTGTAGAAGACAATGAAATAAAGACAAAACAAAACACAACACAATTTAAAAGAAAAATCGCAAAACACTGGGATGCATTTCCTGTTTCATCACAAAAAGGGTGGACAGATTCCTGATATTTTGGGATTGTCATGACAACACTTGGCAACCATGAATTACACAGGGGGTGCTACAGACGTAGAAGTGTTCATCTATTAATCTGACAAATATTGATGCGTGGGTGTTTCCTCACCATCGTCTTCCCCCTCATTCTCCTGATGGTAGAAGACAGCATGGATCTGCCTTAGAGTCAGGTTGATGAGGTTTGTTACTCCACACACCTGTCTCTTCACGCTGGTGTCTGGTTAGGGGAAAAAAAGTAGAAATAAACATAAACTAGAAATATTGGTTACCATGCAATGCCAAGTATACCTGCACCAACTTATGTTCTTTTAAAAGTTATTGGAGAGATGAAACATTTCGCATATCTCTCCTTTAAAAAAACATATCTATGCAAATTTCAATATTGAAATCTTCACTATAACCGGTACAGCATATTATATAGAATGTACACAGGTTAACTTTCCATATTCACCTTTTCCCCTACAAAAGCCAAAACAACAAAGGGCACTGTCACAAACAACAACAACAACAACAACAACAACAACAACAACAACAACAACAACAAACAAGCAACAAAAATTGACATCTTGATTGTCCGATGACAAAATATCCATGGTAAATCTGAGTGAAAATGACCAAGAAATGTGGCCGGTAAAATGCAACCACAATTTTTTTTTTTTTTTTTTTTTTTTTTTGGGGGGGGGGGGGGGTGCATTTTGTCCTTCAAAGTTTTTGTCTTCTTAGCAAGACAATGACAAAGTTTTACAAATGTATCTCATTGAATTAATGCCAGGTGGCTGGAAATCTATTGAAATTGCTCAGCAGATATTATGGTATGTACCATTAATCCTTGTTAATGAAGAGTCCAAATTATTGCATATAGGTTTAAAAACTGATCACAGGATTTAATCTGTATTTGGCCAAGGCAAGCCTACTGAATCAAGTGAAGAATCCAAAGATAATATTTTCTGCGTGTGCATCAAATCATATGCCAGCTGGATTACTGGGTATGGGTATATACAAGTGGCTTATTCTCTGTCTCAACTATGACTAACTACACTTAAGAAACTTAGTCCAGTATTTATGAGGCTTGTCATGTTTTTTGGCATTGTGGCTTATGATGCTGTCATGAATGGTGGCAATGCCACGTTTACAGAGCACACTATGGACACTGCTTACCAAACTGAGGTGAGCTGAAGGCCTGATGGACTGCATTCTGGGGGGGGGGGGGGGGGGGAGAAGGAAAAATAGCTGATATCAACAAAAACTTTACAAAATAATCAGCGATGAAAGAAACTTCCTCATTCATGTAAAAATATCAAAACAACATTTTTTTTTTTAAATCTTACTGCTAATTTTTATTGCAGCTGTCTCCTCCTGATATTATCAGACACAGACAAAGTTACTATCTTCACCCAAGAAAGGGCATGGTGTATCAGCAGAGTGATAGGAGCTATGTGTAGAATGCACAGAATACTTGCCCTAACACTAACATGAGGACCTAACACTGCGTAGGTGGTCCCTTTTGTCATGTGACCAGTCACATGACAAAATCAATGAGCTCCCTACCATCTGTCACCTGACACTCTGGCTCAAAGATTTTCATCATTACCCAATCACAAACAGTGTGCTGCTCAATTAAAGACTGGAGAGAGTGGCCAGAGAAGTGCCACAACTTCACACAAGTAGGTTCTGATTGGGATGAATCGTCTCTTGAGCTAAAGATGCACATCTTACCAGATAAATTAAAATTCTACTGCAGGCCAAGACTATCAAAATATTTTGAGACTGACCTTCCTGGCGAGGAGGAACTCTGTGAAGACCTGTCGAGGTGAGGTGTCCTCAAGGAGCATGATGGCACACAGAGACTTGGCAATCTCCTTCAAAATATGAGGGCAATCACTACGAGTGATTTCACAAAACATGTGTACAGTGCACTCATCATATAACAAACACGCTTTTAATAAACTTCTCGCTACAATGGAGTAAAAAATTCATGTCCCCAAACTATCATCTTTACATCTTTATATACTTTACTTTTTGCCTTAATTAACAAAATGTTGAAACAACAAAAGAAAACTGCCGTTCCCATGGATGTTGCTATAACGGGAGTCATATGTATTAGAAGAAAGAGGCCCAACACAAACAAGAGACAGGGGTGGGGTGGGCAGTAGTGGGTATTAGATAATTAAACAAACATTTCTTCCACTATTAATTACTGGTGAAGCTTGTCATCTGATTTGTTGTTTGTGAGTGTGAGAGTATCTTTGTCTGTTTTGTATAAAACTTGTATCATCATGTAATTCAATATTTGCAGATACCTTCATTTTCTCTCCTCTGTAATTTGGTGTTTTGTTTTGTTTTTAATTACGGAAAAAGGGACCAAAATATCTGTGAATCAATGGAACTGAAGTTTTCATTTAGAAATCTACAAACCGATCTACAAACTGATCAGGGAACTATGAAAACATACCTTTCTATCAGACTTAATAGAAAATTGAAAAGTTAGATAGGTATATAATCACATACATGTACACTCTAGAAACTTACCTCATCAGGAGCATCTGCATTCTTCAGGACATTCCTGCAACTCTAAAAAAAGCACAGACAAAAACACAAAAATTTGTACACCAAAAGAAATCAGCAAATTGTGAAGTAACTTGCTTTTAATATTTGCAACCTCTACTGAAGCAATCAATAAACTTTTTCCAAGTATCTTGGCCATGTTATTTGCTTATGTTGTGTATTACTTCAAAATTACCCAGATAACATCCATTCAAGAAAATTGCCTGTAAAATGGGTCAGTTGAGGGACAGCATTTACACTTAGTGTTAAAGTCACAACTAGCTTAACAAGTGAAAAATTATCAGCCAATGTCATACACATGTATATAGCATAAAACCTTGACTTTACACCTTGTATAAGGAAAATAGGAGGAATGATCTGCGATTGTTGGTCTTATACCATCTACCACCCATTATTCAGGGAGAAACTTGACTTTCCATCAAGGTGATCCATACCTGTAGTATGCTTGGCTTGAAGTGGCAGATGGCAGCCCACTGCCTGGACAGCACCGGAAACCACTTCAGAAGCTGGGCAGACTGGTGCGTGGTCGTGTCTAGCTGCAGACTGCTCACTATGTGGCATGCAAGCAGGTAAAGCTGGGTGGCATGTAAGTGTTCACCACTCTCGATGTCACTCCAGATCTGCACACAAGGAGGGTCGATCGCAAGAGTTAACATGTTTTGTAATTTTCGGTAATTTGTCTCAAACTTTCACTGACAAGTCAAATTAACAACCTCCTAGGTATGAATTGAATTGTATTGTCCAATACAAAAATTTATTGTTCACTGGTTGACACTTCTACAGAGTGTACACATAATTTATAACATAGAAGTAAATAACATTGAAGTCACTTCACAGTGATGCAAATTACCAAGCATGTAGTACATTTCATTTTGCACAATCAATACAACAAAATGCATTATAGATTGATATGAAATACATGTAAGGGGTTGACCTCCAAAGTGATAGAAATCAGATGTCTATAAATAGGCATTAGGATCAACACCTTATCATACTTCAAGAAATAAAATACAATACTCATCAATATTACAACAATTCACATCAGTTTTATAAACACTAAATTACACAAACATAAACAATATCATAGGTAAGTAATTGTAAGTAATGGTAAGGTAAGTAATGTTAATGGTAAGACGTATCTTACCTTCTCTGGAATGTCAAGGAGTAGTTTGGTCTGTGAAGCGATCGCATAAAAGCCTGATGACTGAGATCTGAATCAAAACATATCAATCAACTTTTGATTTTCAGTTTGAAATGTGCAAGTGGTGTGACATCATGAACATAATTGATGACACTTTGCAAAGCATGACACATGCACATGAAAGTGAAATTCTTATCAGATGTGGTAGTCAGGAGGCATTTGACTGCATTTCTGATTTGTTAACAATTTAAAGGGATGGTATAGTATTGGTGGAGATGAGAATTGGGCTTGTAACTTTTTGCAAGATATCACGAAACCGCTTGTGAAATAGTACAGAGCATTCCATTCTAAGAGGAATTCAAAGTTTATTTGATGAAAATCGGTTTTAGAATGGCTGAGAAATAAAAAAACAAAGTAAAACAAAGTGATCAGAATAAAAGGTGAGTCCCACCTTTTATTAGAATTGCTCTGTTTTGGGTATCTTGGCCATTCCAAAACCGATTTTCATCATATAAACAGTGAATTCCTCTTGGAACTATATGCTCTTTCGTATTTCATAACAGGTTTCTCATTATCTCACCAAAAAAGTTAAAAACCTGAAGTTAGGTCTCAACCAAAACTATACGATCCCTTTAAAACATATCAGCATGGCTGAAATTAATGGCTTAGCATGATGCTGTGTTCAATACATTGCGCTCCCATTATAATGAACACGGCTATAACAAAATTTTAATGAAGTAAAAATTCAGGTCCCCAAATGTATCTACATAGTGATACATAGTTTATATGTTTGGCTATTATAAAGTTTTGATACGACAAAAGGAACTGTCAATCCTGAGGGCTTTGTTGTCATCTGAATCAAGCATCCACTGCTTGGCTGTTGAAAGAATACTCACAGAGTCTCCCATTCAGTCTTTTGTCAAGTAAGACATGGAAATGTAACGCCAGAGTTACTGCTTGAAAGACATTATTTGGAGAGACGACCGCTCTTTACATACCCTGAATTGCCAGCCTTCTTGGGTGATATACTGATCCCTTTGGTGAAATGAGTCTTCTGCAAGTTGACACAGTGTTTCTGCATATCTTGGATGGAAACAACAATCTAAATTGGAAGAAAAAAAGATACCAAAAAAAAAAATAATAATTGTTACAAAAATGGTAACAAGAAACAAATTAGAATTATTGAGTACCCTGCCTGCAACTATTAAAGAGCAAAGGAATTAAAAGTTCCCTAATTGGATGAATATGCTCAATTGATACCATATGCCAATTGCTTTGAGTCACCATTTTTTGCATAAAACATGCAAGCATCACAACAATACATTATTCTTTGCTGACTAAGTGTTTCCAATTTGCCATTGGCATGAAGTCCAACATAACACGGACCCTCTAACTTGTACTAAGACAGAATGTTCTGTTTACATTAAAACCATGTTTGTCTTCAAATATATCAGCTTTTTTTGTGTGAGTTTAACGGGTCTTAAGCCCAATTTCAAAGAACCACATCAAGAATTATTTACCCTTTTATTTCAGGGTATGGTATTTTCTTGAGTGAAGGCAAAAAAGTCCAAGAGAATGCACATTGCCATGACATGCTAGTAATGCAGAATGCCATCAGTATGTTTTTGAGTTGAAGCTTTTACTTCAACTGCAAGATACTGCAGGAGATGAGAGAAGAAAATGGCAATTTCATCCTCTCACTGTAAACAATGAGGTCTGCTCATATCTTTACTACATCTGTAACAAATGGCCAGTAGCCAACATACCTTCTCTGCACAATTTTTCATGTCTGTAATGGTGTCTGCAGCCTCAATCAGATCCCTGTAGCGCTCACTGGAAAATAAAAGTAGAGAAAAATATTCAAATAATGGCATAATATGATAATTCAAGATATTCAGAGACAAATATGTGTACGAGAAAAGCGAAACCTGCAAAGCAAAAGCCAATATAAAGCTGACCGCTTAAAATAAATGATAATGTATACACGGAAATATTGAACTCACTGGCTGATAAGGCATGAAAGAGGAAACATTTCTTGCATCGCAGCAGTCCCTGTCGTGTCTCAGAATATCTTTTTTTTTATTCGCGTTTTCCAAGAATTTTGTTCTCAGTAAACTCAGTAAATGGTAACGCAAGAGCTGGCAAAATAAATACACAATAACAATAATTGTTTCAGACCATGTATCTTATCAGGGACAAGGATTTGTCTTGGGGAGTGTGTGTGCACTGAGAATAAATAATATCATAGTGACATTCTAAAAGTTTTGGTCCTGGTATGTCTTGTAAAACTGTTACCATACATGCTCACAAAGCTTACATCTACTTAACTGAAAGATTTGTTTTAAGATATTACTCACCCAACCATCTGTCGTAGGTCCTCTTTCTTTTTCTCAATGTCAGCCCTGCAAAGAAAAATTATTTGTGGGGTGCAGATGTAATGCTTGTGAGCATATTACTGTCTAGTGAGTCATCCCTCACCTTACTTTAACTCTCTATGTGCAACATTCGCATGACTGACTCAGTCAATGGCGTGTCAACTTCACAAATTTTGCTGAAAAGCACAGTCATGTACAAATCAATTGATGAATCATAATATGCCACTGTACATTGAACGCATCATAGCCAAAGCCTAGTCATGAAATTTACATCACAGCAAAGCTTGAACTTTTCCATACTACTTTGCGGTACTGCATTTCTCACATGAATGGTTCTTTAAAAAGTTAGGTGGCTCTGAAAAACAGAATATTTCCAAAAGCACTTATGTGTTGTAGTCTCAGGATAATGTGGCACACAATGACTTAAAGCATAAACAAAATAAAAAAAAGAAGATGATGATGATGGGAGATGAACCATTAATTCCTTGGCATTCATTCTTACTCATTCAACTAAAATTTTCACCATCTAACAGAAACTGGTACCAAAGGCTAGATTTTGTAAAGACCAGCAATAGCATGGTGTAGCGGTTTCCAATATCTCTGTATTTTTTACTGTCTGGCTGCCGTCAATTATGCTGTCTGACAACCCAGCATTCTGTCAACATCCACGCGAACTTTCTTTGTGCGCCGACACATGACAGGTGCGCACTACATTCTCCGCCTTTGTCATCGTGCCGAGGTACGCGTATTTCGCATTCCAACAGTAGTCGGATTTTCATAAACACACCCCTTGTTTTGCTGTCACGGAAACAACCTACCAATTAGTGGCGAGCTGTACACCTTCACCAGCCAATTACCACTCTCAAAGCTCCTGTCCCGTGACACGTTTTTTCCGACCACGCTGTTTCATTTCCCACGCTTCCTCACTTCACGATTAGCTTTCATCCTGAGAGCACGTTCTAATCGTTGGAGTCACTCACGTCCGCATACTACGTCCGTATGTACTTCCCACGTCTTCTCGCGCTGACGATACCTCGCGCCGTGGACTGTCATTTCACACGGATTGTACTCGATACGGATACGCACACTTTCCCGGATTTCGTACTTCGCGGCATTCGCTGCTATTCACATCGCGGCTCGCCCTTTCTTCAGGCTACACTCCAACCTGGGGATCTTTACATCGCTACATTCAACGCGATCGGCGCCTCGTTACATCGCTGCATTCAACGCGATTTGCGTCCCATCACATCGCTGCTTCGGTCCTGCTAGCGTGCGGCCCGTGGTGTGCAAACTCTACCACAACCAGCTAGGGACCGTGCAGTTCTTCCATCCAGCGCCCCAGCGGTGGACTCTACCCTCGCTTAATGTGCTAGCCGCGGCACTCAGAGGATACTCCACGCTGCCGCTGGATCTTTTGTACATATTTCTATGGGACACTGTCGTCTTCGGACACCCTAAGTGCATTCGGAGTTAGTCCATATTATTTCGGGAAGTGCAATACCCATTACAAGGACACTGTTCACCTTTACGGGTGCCCTGGTGCATTACACTACTGTGTAATGTGCCTCATAATGTGATGTTGTATTTTATGTTCTGATTAGTTATTACTTAAATTTTCAAAACAGCAGGAAGTAGGTGAAAACTCACTTCTTTTATAAACGTAGCTTTAAAATCTGGCAATATACACGTACAAATATATCATATTACTTTTTCCCTGCCTGAAAACATCATAAATGATGCATTTCTAGTTTCATTAGACTGCTCTCTTCTCTGTACTTAAAAAGAAATGGAAGGTCATATATATTTCTTGTTTGTATAATTTCTAGCATGTGCATATTGCACAAATCTTGAGTACATGTGGCCATCATCAGGTGCATACAAACCTGGTCTCCCTTTCAAGTTTTCTAATTTCTTCCACTGTATATTTCTCAAAGAGATGGCTGGTGCTGAGGTCTGCCATTGACATGTGTCCTGATGGGGAAAAAGAATAGAACACTTTAACGTTCTATTTGATATTACCAACCAAAACAAAGTATTAAGACATGTCATATTTGCAGCCCAAAATGTAGACTAGATCTAGTTCAAGTTGATATAAGCAACTGGTAATCTTGTCTCACTGATGATTCTGTCCAATAAAAATGAGCATTAGACAACAACAAAAACTTAACAAAGCCATAATATTAATAGTGTACACCAACGCCTGGATCGTGCAGAAAGAATTTGGTGCATGATGAGCCATAACTTACCAGAATCACAAATGAATGAGACTGATACGAATATGTAAATATACATGTTATATGTATTTCCCATTATGCAAGGCAATTATTATTACTAGCAGGTTATATCTATCAACAATCACGCCATTCACAGTGCATCACAATTCATATTTTTCACTGGATTTATATATACAATATTCAGTGTCTATGAAAAATTACTTTTCCAGATCCATGAAAAATGACTTTTCGAGATCCATAAATCTATGTGTTATCACCTAATCTAAAAAGAAAAATCACCACACCAACTGATTGAATTTACCTCAATATGAATTATCTATATAACCACCGCAAAGGGAAAAAAAAAATCATTCCAAACTGAAAGGATTGCATTTTCTGGTAACTGGGGACTTTCCCCCCCCCCCCCCCCCTTGTCTTCCCGACGGACTTCAGGACGCTTTGGTGGCATACATTTATCCAAACAATAAAGATCAAAGTTGCCCCTCTTGCCTACGGAGTTAATATGTACAGTAGCTCTCAATCCCACACTTGTCACTCCACAGCACAGCACAGTAAAGCCGAAGCTGTCTACCACTGCACTGCACTGCACAACAAGTAATGAGGTGAACACTGCACTGTGACCTCACATAAATATTAGCGAGTGGGACTGTACAATATCATTTCGAGTCGTATCGACGAATCGGGGCTGAATTGGTAGCAATCTCTGCGAGACAACAAATCCATAATACGATTTCAACTTACCTGCTGATCTATGACTACCATCCATTATGGTAAACAGCTCGTGAATAATCTGGAGAAGAAAAATAAAATGCTAGTTCTGTGGCCCGACGCACACTGCAGTCAGTTCAACCCCTCCGACACGTCAGCTACCTGTCGACACGATAAAACCCGTGTTATGTTAGTTGGTTGTAAAGGAGTCTGCGCCCAGACTACTTCATGCACCACTCACTGGAACTGGGTGCATGTATAGTCTTGGCGCAGACTCCTTTATGACCAACAAGGGTTTGTGCCTGCAAGCTAACTTGACACTGTGAAAAAAGAAAGAAAGAAAGAAAGAACAAAGAAGCTCTCCCCGATCGGTCGCCCCCAAAATCGTACGCCTGTGGCACTGTGTGGTTGGGGCGCAAGGTATTGCAGTGGCGGATCTACAGGGGGGGTTTAGGGGGTTTAAACCCCCCTCTTGGGCTGCCAAGTAAAAAAAAAAGAACATACAAACAAACAACAACTAATTAGTCAATTATTTGAAGACCAAAATCAACAATAAAGGCACTTTTCTTGCGTAAAAGCTGTCAATTTTAAAACTGAATATGCAAAATTGTCGCCCCTAACGGGGCGAAAATTATAATACACTATCAATATACATTATCATATCTTTATACACTAATATTTACTTTATGAGTAAATTTAGTGTATAGATGGTAGCCTCGCGTCCTCGAGTGTGCCCCGTGGAACATACCTTTAGTAAAGCCTACTTTTTTTCTTTTCTTCTATGCTTTCTTGTAATACAAGAATAATTTTCATTGCTCAAACAATGCGATTACGTTTTAGCTTTTAATGAATACATTTCAGACGAATGGCAAAGTGAGAGTGGCTCGCTCGCTCTGTCCATACTTATAATAGAATGAATAGTTTGCATAATTTATGATCATAGTCCTTTGGATTTTTTTTTACTGTGTTTAGTTCCCTAGGAATTTGATTTAAATGCTCTAGAAACGCGACTTTTATACTCTGTTTTTACAAAAAGTCCCTATGCGTGGGACATGGGAAGAGGTATATCCCCCTCCCACACCCTCCCCCGCTCTGTCGCTTCGCTCTCGCCGCGGATCTCACACCGTCTCATGAAATAATGTTATACCCCCGTATAATCATAGTCATTTGCAAATGATTCTATCCACTTTTTAATTTCCTAGAAATTTGCTTTTAAATGCTCTATAAACGCGACTTTTGTACTCCCCCTCCCCCCGCTCGGTCGCTTCGCTCCCTCGCCGAGGATCTCAAACCATCAAGTCAATGTGCCCATCCCCGTCGAAATTTTGCCCTCCCCCCCCCCCCAAACCAGACATGTTCCACTGCGCTTGGGGCGCGGGTGGGGCTGCACCAACCCCCCCCCCCAAAAAAAAAAAATATATATATATATACATTGTATATATGTTTGGCAAAAAAAAAGAGAGAGAGAGAGAGAAAATAGAGCATGCAAAGTAATTAATATGCTTAAAATTGCAAGCTGGCAATCCTAAAAATTGAAAATCTCCCTACTGTGGGAGGGGGGATACCCCCCTCCCACACCCTCCCCCCCCCCCCCACTCGCTTTGCTCTCACTCACTTTGCAATACCCAGCTCAACCCTTAAACCCCCTCCTTGGAAAAAAGCTAGATCCGCCCCTGTATTGTACCGATTCAAGAAGCACTCAGTTGGATCGAGGTACACGTTGTACACTGTACACTCCTCCAATATGCCACATATAGGCCTACCTTGTACTATCGTTGTACTATGTATGCTCTACATTTTGATGTCGTACGACCGCCCCCCCCCCCCCCCCCAAGGTCGTACGACCCCCCCCCCCCCCCCCAATTTTCAAAAGGTCCACTTTTTGTAAAAGACATTTTTGTTTTTCGAGGGCTTTTTACCCTATATATACATTGTACAACAGGAACAAAAAGTGACCTGGGCCCCGTTGCAAGAAAGTTGCAATCAATTGCAAATAATTGCTAATTTTGAAACAACCATTCTGATTGGCTCAGGGTCTGCCCTATTAAGAAGACATGCATGCAACAATGATTTTGATTGGCCAGTGACAATCAGTTGCAAGTTGCGTTTAAACGCAAAGTTTCTAGCAACGGGGCCCAGGTGGTGTACCAGCAAATTGTCAAAACCTCGTAAATTTCGTAACTTAGTTTTAATATGCCATACTGGTACCTTATTTCTAAGCCGCACTGCCATGCCGAAAAAGTCACTTTTGTATGCACCAAAAATGGCCCCATTTTAAGATATAAAATTCAAAAACTCCATACCGTGGGAGGGGGGACACCCCCCTCCCACTGCACCCTCCCCCCGGCTCGCTCGCTCCGCTCCCTCGCAAAGATGCAAAGGTGCAAAGGTCCAAAAATTTTGATTACGACCCCCAGAAAAATTCCTGGATACACCCCTGTCTTATCATAAAAATTAATCTGTATCCGTTTTCCAAATACAGCACTGATCTGATCCATCAAAGTTCGATTTTGATGAGTGCTTCGTCCTCTGCTTTTCTCCTCCTTCTCTTCTTATTGTCTCTAATTATTCTTTTTCTTCATTTTTTAAAGCTTTCCCTATCGTAGGATAGAATAAAGCTATGCTATTATATACAACCGTACTTATTTTCTGATTAATTATCACAGATGGAGTCATTCTTCTCTATCAAGGACTTAATGAAGGATCTTGAGGCATGAGGTCCCATCCCCTTCCCCATTGCACGCATACCGATAGTATGCTCGTTTTCTCTCTTGGAAAACAACTCCTAACTCGGGACTGCTAAAATTTCTGAACCCACTTTTCGCGGTCTTTTTCTGGCTTGGAGACCACTCTGAATTCCGGCATCCGGGATTCTGATCCCGGTGACTTGATCAAGAAATTTCAATTCATTCAGCCACCACTAAAGTTCTAAGGAATCAAAGGAGAGAGAACTGAATCGCGCGGTGAAAAGTCAAATACTTTTTTCCATTTATTTACAATTCTCGGGCCAGATTTCGTCGTGCCAAATAAACCTCTTTATCGGAGACTTCTTGAACATGCATGCATGCATGCAGTCCCTACGACCGAGGAAAATCCAGCAATACAAAGTCCTGTTCCGCGCATGGAAGCATGAAAAAGTTGAACATATTACAAATCTCTTTTGCATGTTTCACTGCTTGCAATTCGTTCAAAATTATTTCTTTACCCAGAACCATTTCGAAAAAGGCAACATTCGCGGCGGAATTTGTTCGGCGGCATCTAATTGGGGTCCAGTGGGAAACCTCCAGCCAAGCCCACTCCCCATGCAGGAAAAATTAACAACCAAACAAATTTCGAGAATTAGGATGTTAGCTAATCGCTAATCTTATCTCTTCCCTCCCCTATTTTTTTATATATTTATTGGTGTGTGCATGTGTGTGTGTGTGTGTGTGTTGGGGGGGGGGGGATAGAAGGCACCGCGGTCCTCTCTTCACTTATGCCTAATTATCGCAGTGTATCCACGATGGATGCGTTACTATATTGGTGGACACGCTTTCAGCAAGTGGCATGTTTGTCTGTTTGTATATTTTTGCTTGCACCTGCGCACATTGCACTCCTATCATAATTAGAGCTAAAGTATAAAAGGTACAGTTTTTGTTTCATCATGCCACCTCTCACTCACACGTCATTTCCAACATCCCGGGAGCGCTCCCTTAAAGGCATAATTTACCATTTGCAGATGAAACAAAAACCCAGCATTAGTGCTTTAAAATAGTTTTAAAATATGAGTTAGGGATAGAAAAAAACCACTGTAAAAAATTGAATCAGTAAAATTGATGTTAAGTATTGTTAAGTATATACAAAATATGAACAATAGTTATAATAAAAATGTTTCCAGACTAATTCGTCTACAGTTAATTGAGAAAAATACTGATATCTCCTTATGTTTTAGGCTTTGTTGCAAAAAATTTTTATGGTAGGATGTTTTTGGATGGTACAACAAACCTACGCATATGCATCAAATGTGATATCTTGAACATGTTTAAAATCCGCTCTGCTTCCAAAGCTGAACTGTACCTTTAAGGAGCTGCCCATAATATTGGGATCATCAAGACTTCACTATAAAGGTTCAAGGACTGATATTTGTGTTTGCACATCTAAATTGTGGTAAACTTCTACGGAAGCTTTAAAGTGCCATTCGACTTGGAGACTTGGCGAGATAATTTATCTTGTCAAGTCAACATAATAGCTCTATCATGTCGACTTATCAACTTTATAAGTTGACATGGAGACAAAAATTATCATGTCAAGTCGATTTCTAAAAATTTAAATGTCGTCATGGCAACATAACATATCTTGCCAAGTCACATCTAAAAAGTTACATGTCGTCTTGGTGAGATAAGGTATCTTGCCAAGTCGACATCTAAAAAGTTACATGTCGTCATGGTGTGATAATGTATCTTGCCAAGTCGACATCTAAAAAGTTACATGTCATCATGGTGACATAATGTATCTTGCCAAGTAGACATCTAAAAAGTTACATGTCATCATGGTGCATAAGGTATCTCGCCAAGTCGACATCTGAAAAAGTTACATGTCGTCATGCCTATATAACGTATCTTGCCAAGTCGACATCTTAAAAGTTACATGTCATCATGGTGACATAAGTTATCTATCCAAACTGAATAAATTTGCATGAATTTGCATAATTAATGAATTTCACTATTTCGTGTAGAAGTTTGGAAGCCCTCACCAAGCTCTATCAGATAAAACAATCAAAATCAAAATCGGCCATGAAATGACGGAGAAGTAGCATTTTCTAACATTTGAGCACACACGGACAGACGCACGGACGCATGGACGAACACACACACGCATTCACTTGTTATATTTGATGGTTTTGATTTCATTTTTTGGTAAAATATACACCATGGTATTAATTTTGATCATCTTCCTCCTCATTTTCTCTCACCCTTTTTATAGGTCCTGATCAAGCAAGAATCACAAGGATTGCGTGTGGGATATGCTGTGATAGAAAGAAAGACAGCTTTTTCATTTCATGTGGGCAGACACTCTGCCTTCCATGCAGCACATTCTTTGAAGAGAATGAAGGAAGAGATTGCCCATTTTGCAAGCAGAAAATACAGTCTGTTCGCAGTTTGTATTATTAGCTACCTTAGACCCTTAGTTTGTGTCTGAAAGGGGTGCATTAATGCATAATGATCTCCCAATTCATGCCTATGTGGCAGTCCTCGATAAAAAGGGGAATTCCACCCAAGTCAGTCCAGTGTTTCTACAGTGTGTTCCTAAAAAAGGGAAACCAAACCTCAAAGGTAAATTATATCACAAATGCATAGTTTGTTTTTTTTGTAATTTGTGTGCTGGATTAAAAAGTAGCTCATTAAGTTAAATTTGACACCTTGCTTGCGTCAACATTGCCATGGGTTTTGTTACAGATCGAGTAAGGTTTCTTTGAAGGAAAATGATACAACATCTACTTTTTCCAAGTTTCAAAGAACCCTAACTCTCTAACTCATGTCAACGTTGACGCAAGCAAGGTGTCAAATTAAAGCTGGAGAGCTACTTTTTATTCCATTATACAAATTACAAGAAAAAAAAAACTATGTATTGTTCAGTTGACTTTTGAACTTGCCTTTCCTTTTTAGGAACACACTGTATGGACGACGATGAATTAAAAAAAAATTGATCCAATCATGAGTGAATAAGGAAACTACAATCATTAACATTATCTAGTACTTCATTGTCAGTTTTCAAAATGGCAATGCTGATGAAATCAGAGAATTTTTAGGAGTAGTTCTCCATTTACATTTCACACAAAATTTCTCATTTTCCAGAGTATGTATTTTCACATCTTAAACTCTAAGTATATTTAGAACAGTTGTCACTCTTTGTCCTTAATAGGGTAGAAAAAATGTAGCTTTCAAGAAAATTTAACTTAATTTAAAAAATGTAACTTTTTAGATATCAGCATGGATAGATAACTTATGTCGCCATGATGACATGTAACTTTTTAGATGTCGACTTGGCAAGATACCTTATGCACCATGATGACATGTAACTTTTTAGATGTCGACTTGGCAAGATACATTATGTCACTGTGACGACATGTAACTTTTTTCGATGTTGACTTGGCAAGATACCTTATCTCACCATGACGACATGTAACTTTTTAGATGTCGACTTGACATGATAATTTTTGTCTCCATGTCAACTTATAAAGTTGATAAGTCGACATGATAGAGCTATTATGTTGACTTGACAAGACAAATTATCTCGCCAAGTCTCCAAGTCGAATGGCACTTTAAAGTTTCCGTAACTTCAATGTGCAGATAGGCCTACATACCGTTATGTATTTGGTGCTCCAATCATTGTCATATCACTTTCTCTCGTAGAAAGTGCTGAGGACTCTTTGAAACTCCGGAAAACAGTTTTTTTTTCATACTCTCAAGCCACTTTAATTTTTCCGTGTGTATGATACATTAATGGAGTTGTTATGATTTACATCATCAAAATAAATGCAAATCGAAAGTAACGAAAGAACTTACTTAGTAAACGATGTCACATATAATCAAGGCCTACATAAATGCACACATATTGAATGTGTATAATGAAATATTTTTTCATGATTACATGATATATTGTATGACATGTATGTTTATAGATATCATTTCTCAGATAGATAGAAAGATAGATAAATAGATAGACAGATAAGTATAGATAGATAGATAGAGTAGATAGATAGATAGATAGATAGATAGATAGATAGACAGATAAATATAGATATAATATATTACATGTATGTTTATAGATATCATTTCTCAGATAGATAGATAGATAGATAAATAGATAGATAGATAGATAGATAGATAGACCTATAATAGTAGCGGATCCATGGAATTCCGTAAAGTGGGGTGCAAAACTATTTCTGGTGCTTATTCCGGGTTTAATCAGTTGATAAGAAAAAAAAAGGCTTCTTTCCGAAAATACTTTCACTATTGATCACAATGATGGTTGCATACATTGTAAGCATGAACCAAAACTCTGACTTTTAGCGTTGGTCTTGTCTGGCAATAAACGATAATGTGATAAGCATGTACTTAAAGGGTGTGTACAGTTCTGGTCGAGGTGAGGATTTAGCTTTTAGCACTTTTTTTTGATATCTCAGCCATTTGAAAACCAATTTTCATCAAATAAACGTTGAATTCTTCTTAAAATTACATGTTCTTTCATATTTCATAAGAGGCTTTTCATTATCTCACTTAGGAATGTTCAAAACATGAATCCCCACCTCAACCAGTACTGTACAGTTCCTTTAACGATAATTGCCAATAATTGATAAGACGATGGTGTTTGGTCACTGTTTGGTCACAAACATCTAAGCACCCCCATGGTCCAGCCAATTGAGACTGAATGGCTCTTCTCTCATCTGTGAAAATTCAGAACCTTCAACCAAGGCGCTAGGCTCTGTGAAAATTTTAGAATTGGCGCCCTCTCTGTTCAGTTTGAAATATTTCACGAATTCACATCACTTTCCATGTAAACAGAAAGTGGTGATTTATCGTAGAATTCGTTGTAACTACATCTTGATGCCGTCATTTCCAGGACTAAAAAGCGCTCCCACGGCAGCTTTTGTCTTTAACAACCTTATTTTGCTGTAGAGGTGACAACATTTCCAACTAAAACCTGACATTCTGGCTTGAAAATGAGCGACTCCCGCAGGCGTCGGTCGTCGGGGAACAGTAGGCAGGGTCAGCGCTCTGCCTCCTCCATCAACGGCGCCTCTCCCTCTGACTGCGCTGCAAACGGGTCTTCTCGGGATTCAGTGGGACGATCGAAAATATCACATTTCAAGGTAAATTGCCGGTATCCTACTAATATTCCGTGCCTGGTTTACACGTTTATTCGAAGCCCATATACCATGTTCTTCACTGAGACTACCTTGATCTGTGATGCTCAGGACTGTTAAATTTGGCCTCATACTGTGACCTAAATTATGCAATGAATGTCCCAGCCCACGACTGAACAACTGTCAACACTGTTCAGTGCAGTACAGTGTTGGTAATTTGTGTGTGTGTGCACCTACCCTAGCTTAGTGCACCTTGCACTGCACTGTTCATCTGCAATGAATGAGACTGATGATGGAAAAAGATACCCAACACTGCTAATGTTGATCGCTCCTAGGTGCTAGTCATCATAATCTGAATACAAGGAGAGGTATAGGGGTCCTAGTACACTGTATGTGTGTGATCAATGGTCTTTTCTTCAGCCATGTTTAGAATTTGATATTCAACAGACACATCAATCTAGCGTTAGATCAAAGATGTCTAATTAAATGTTATTAAATGATGACATGCAAGAGGGAGATTATATTGGATGTTTTGATCAGGGAAGGGTATTAATGTAAATCGATCAGGCCACAGTAATCTCCCATCCAATCTTGCTTTAGTTTAGAACATGTCGATGGAACTAGAGATAGAATCAACTTGAGCACTAACGTTACTTCTTGAGGAAGGCTGTTCTCTTTTAATCAGGCACTAATTTTACTTGGGGTGGTATTCTGAGACCGTTTTATCTCTGTTGTAAGTCTGTTGCAACAAATCAGTATTCTGAACACCGTTTTATCTCTGTTGTAATTTCTGTTGTAACTTCTGTTGTAACTTGTGTTTTATCTTGCGCACTCTTTGCCTGCGCATACCATTGTCTTAAAGCATGCGCACGCGCGTAACAGTGGGCGCAAACCTGAACACCCATGAGATTACACGGTATTCTGAAAACTGTTTTATCTTCTGTTGTAAGTCATGCCCCGTGCAAATTTATGCTTCTGAGATAAAACAGGGTGGAAGGTGTTTTAACTCCGTTGTAACTTTCGTTTTAATTTATGGTAGATAGTGAGATAATTCATTAGCTCAATATTGCGGTATGCGAGTTCAAAATAAAAAAGATATACAAAAAACAGAAAACAATGTATGTACAGAAAGGCAAAAGATATAGCAGTTTGACAAAATGTAAACTCATTCCACAATACAAAATTTGGTAAGAGTAACATTGCAAGTACATACGCGTAGCATAATTATGCACATAGATAAAAACACAAACACATGCATGAACAGAAAGGTTACCGGCACCATCGGCAGTTTGTTTTAAGCACTATTCATTTCAAAAATATCTTTGAAAATATTAAACAATTTTTTAATATGATTTCACGATCTTCACCAATAAGAATTCATTATCAGTACCTTTTGGTGTTTCAAAAATATTTATTGCTGGGGGTGGCGCGAATCCTGAGAAAAGTATTAGAAATCTAAGGTTCCATGATGGAACTTGACGTGATATTGATCTCCAAGAGATATCTTGTGAAGATAGTGACAACAAAAACAACAACAATAATAATAATAATAATAATAGTAATAATGATAACATGGCATTGCAAGGGCTTAACTTAATTTAGAAGCGTCTAGTTCCCCATAAAAAATGAAATTTGGGTTCCTCTTAATTATGAACGCCAGATATCTTATTTTTTAAACAAAATTTCAAACAAAAAGACTCAATCTGAGATAGCTTTGCGAATCCCCTACTGCACCAACTATACGTCAAAACCGGTAAATGATCAAGCTTCTGTTTAACTTTATCTTATCGATGGCTCTCTTTACCTGCGCATGCCATTGTCCTATTTGTGCGCACGCCAGAGAATGAGCGCTTGTTAAAACGCGCGGAGTTAAGCAAGGAGGTGTCCACGATGCACAAGTGTGGGTGTTATTTGACAGAGTGAAGAAATGGTTAGGTATAGGATCCAGTCTTGCTATTTTATTCCTTTGACAATCTTTAATCTTAAAAAAGAACATTGTGATGTCATCATCTCTCCTTCTCTATGGCTATAGACAGTGTCAGAGTATAGGTCAACAATTTTCAGTTTTATTGTATAATATGCTCGCTGGAATATGCTACCAAAGTCAGCTGTGGAAGCAACTACAGTTTATAACAGATTCAAGTCAGAAGTTGATGCATTCTTGTCAAAGAAGTACAGCAGGGCCCCAGTTCATAAAAGATGTTAAGATGGCAGCTCTTGCTGGAATGGCAACTTCCCATAGCAACAACCAATCAGGAAGCTGGATTCTTGTCATTACTATGACAATTGCCATTCCAGCAAGAGTTGCTATCATATCAACTTTTTATGAAATGGGGCCAGATTCACATACTCTGCAGAATAATTTTCTCAAACAGTAGCAGTCAATACTGCAATAAAGAAGTCAAGGTATTTAAGTTTGACACACAGTTGAAGCTTGCTGAAAGTGGGAGGGCATCACAAGACTAAATCGTGTCTTTCCAGAGGCCTGACAAGACAGGTGAATACAGGTGATAAGGTAGCTCACCCATGTTATTTTAAGCCCCATTTCATTGCTCTCCTGATGTGTACCTTCTCTACTCTAAGTGCGGTAGTACTAATGTGGTAAACAGTAAGGGTAGTGTCTTACTGTTCAGTCGACTGAAGGTACTACATGTACAGCTGTACATCTGATAATTCCATGGAGTTGGTTAGCTTAGCTTTGTTTACAACCTCCAATACATGTTCGTGGAATTAAGCTAGATGTCTACCGGTCTCTTTCAAGGGTGGCTTCCTTTAGTTTACCTGTATGTTTGCTTCCAAGTGGTATTCTTCTTTGTGTTGCTTCTTCCCACATGAAAACAGAGCATTTTACTTTGGAGTTTGGTTGAAAGATAGTTGCCACTTCTTGGCCGACTGGGCGACACTTTCCAGATCAGAATATAGTGCCATGCCAAAGATTTGTCCGCACTGTGCACTGCTCTGTACAGTTTGGTGTTGTCTGCAAAGAGTAGAATCCTCGAGGTAACTTCCTTTGGGAGTTTGTTGATCTTCATCAGGATGGGACCAAGGATGCTCCCTTGTGGTATCCCACTCTGCACTTCAGTCCTTGATGATGTCACTCCATTTATAACTCTGTGTTTCTTTCCTTTAGAAAAGACAGCTTCAGTCCAACATTCAAGATCCAAGATTTCATGTGGAATGGCGTCAAAAACCTTTCAGAAGTCCAGATACAGAATGTCAATAGGTTGATTATCATCAGGTATCCTGGTTCACTCTTCCATTGCCCGCAAAAGTTTATGATTGATTGAATGATTTCCCAATCATGAAGTCATGTTGGCGGTGAGTGGATCATTCATATCAAAGTACATTTAATACTTTATCAAGACATCTCTGACAATGCTTTCAAGCATCTTTCCAACAATCGATGTTATTGTGACTGGCGTGTAGTTACAGACTGCTTTTCTGCTGCCTTTCTCGTAGATTGGAGTAACATTTCCTAGCTTCAAATCCTCTGGATTTGTTTCCTCCTCCAGTGAATTTTTGAACAAGACTGAGAAAGGTTCTGCTAAAATTTCATTGGATACTTCTTTTAGAGTGTAGGATGTACAGTAGGTTGTCAGGGCCAGCTGATTCATTTCCGTTCAGGTTCTGGAGCCTCTTTTCCACAACCACAGAGTTTACTGTCACATTACTGATTGTGGTACCATGGAGATGTAATCCAGTCAATGCTGGCAGATCCACTAGATTCTTACAGATGTGAATCCTTTTGTAAAGTAGCTGTTTAATGTTTTTCTCATCTGTTTGTAGAGGGGAACCATCACCATTGATTAAGTCCCTATACAATGTGCCAGTCCTAGATTTCCTCTTCTAATTAACATAGCTCCAAAATCCTCTCAGATTAGAGCCATTACTACTGATGAGGTGACTTTCTGAAGTTGGCATGTCATACTACGTTTATGATGATCATTGCTTACTGTACTTCTCTGTATGTCATACAGTCTGTATGATCATGGCTACTTCTTGATTTTCTGTAATTTGTCCCAGAGATGACATTTTCTCTTTTGGAGAGAGAGGGCATCTTTAGTCAAGTATTTTTCTGTTTCTTCCTACCGTGGCAAAGTTTGGAGGATACACTGTTCCGTTTCCTCATGTAACCTCTTCTGGATCGCAGTCCACATTTGTGAGCTTTACATACATTGTGTTAAATGTACAGTACACATGCATGCATACAGGTGTGTTTACGTTTGTATGGGAGAGGGAATTACAGTGAATGAATTGTCAAGTGTATGTGTGCATGTGAAGGAGTGTGAATCTGACCGGTATTAAATCGTAAGGCACAATGTAAATTAGCAAGATAAATGACGTATACATATTAGTGATCACCAAATTTGTAAGCATGCAAAACATAGTGATCAGCAACGTTTGCTGTCAAGCTCTTCAATTCATAGTTGAGGTTTGTGGAGCAGTATACAGATACGATATTATCAGAAATCGAGCAATGTGCCAGAGAGTGAGTGATGTTGTAATGTTACATGTTACATGTTACAATGTACTGTGTAGATAACAGTTGTTTCTTCTTTGACAATAGTTTTGTACTGCTTTCAGTTATGCTGTGAGTCTATGGGCATGGTCCATCTGACTTTGGCTTTTAATAATATCCCAACATAAAAATCATAGACAAAAGAGACAAAAACAAAATTCTAAAATATGCTCTATTCTCATTCAATTACAGGCTTACTTATACACTGTTGGTGAAATACATGTACAAACGTAATTCGAATTTTAGACTAATACTGTAAGACCAGAAATTTTGTGAATTATGCAAACTGGAGCCAAGATTTGTTAAATCAAAATGCACTTGAAAGTTTTTGTCTGCACTACATGTTGTGTGCATTGAATGCTAGTGGCAATTCGTGAAAATTTCTGTTGCATAAAAGGCCATTGGCTCCAACTTGTGAAAATCTCATGCAGTGAATATTTCTGATTTTAAATTATAGTAAATTCTCTTTTGGCCAGGGCCCCGTTGCTAGAAACTTTGCATTTAAACGCAACTTGCAACTGATTGTCACTGGCCAATCAAAATCATTGTTGCATGCATGTCTTCTTAATAGGGCAGACCCTGAGCCAATCAGAATGGTTGTTTCAAAATTAGCAATTATTTGTAATTGATTGCAACTTTCTTGCAACGGGGCCCAGAGTTTTGAAGTTGTTGAATAACTGATGTTATGAGACCTGTATATTTTTAGTCTACCTTCCCTCACTTGTCATCTACAAGTGCACTAGACTATTGTAGAATGTTACCAATGCTTTAATCAATCATACTGTATGATACCAAAACTCAGCAGCTCCTGTGAGTTATTAAAAAAATGAAACAAAAAACAAACCAATCTGCACTAGATCTTTGAATTGTGTTGTACAAAGATTTCTAACTTTCCACTACCTACCAGAGAGAAACTATTTCATGAATTGAACATTTTCACATATATATATATAGATGTAATTTGCAACATCAGCCAGGGTAATCTTGAACAGGAAAAGCTGACATGTCTGATTCCAGTTTTGAATTTACCTCTATTTACTGAGATGAAGGCCATGATAGGCTGTACACACAGATAGTGAGTGCTGGGAGAACTGATAACCAATGTAAACAAAGCAACCTGCCTGATGGAATAATCTTCAATAGGAAATGATCACATTAAAGGCAGGATTCTAATATCAAATCTCACCAGTCAATGAATAATACATCTCAATCTGAAGTGTAGAAAAACACTAAATCCTGAAAAAAATCAAGATAGAATCACCCAAACTTTGAAATGTTTGATCAAAATGTATTATTTTGATATGTGTACAGTATGTACAATTGTACATTGTGTCTATATTCTTTCAAACATTGCCCTATATTACAATATAGGCATTGCATTTACCTAGTATGTTTCTTTAATGGGATAGATACAAGTGCAGTGTCAATGTAGCTCTTCAAGATCAATAATTGTCATAAAAAGATTTAAAAAAGATGATCACAGTGTAAATTGATATACATGTACACTGTACATTTGCACATGTATACAACTACAGTGTATGTACAGTACATGTACAGTGTGTACAATTGACTAGTACTCGGGGATAGTATAATTTCTACAAGGTTACCAGTGACAGAGGTAAAATGTGACCTGTCACATGCATATAATGTATCAAAAGTGCTGTATCTTTTGAAATTGTGCTGATGTCTTGGTAAAGAACTTGTGTACACTATCTGCCAGATGGCAGTCAGAACTCAGAGAAGGACTGACACTCAAACAGTGCGCTGACTGGTGTGTGTGTGTGTGTGTGTGTGTGTGTGTATGTTTGTGTCCATGGATCAGTGCATCCAAAGAATAGGTGTCCGGGATTTACTAGGTACTGTCATGGAAGTGAGTGAGTACTATGGAATGCCTCATGAATTTTCCTTGCTATGGAGCCAGTTTTGTATTTGGTTCATCAAGCGCTTGAATTGATAAAATCATGTAGCAACATCACAATGTGACTCGGAAGGGTCAAAGTCTGTAACCATGGCGATTGACACCAGCACTCTGGCAGAAGTGTTTATAACTTTGAGCATGTAAGCTGCCATACATGATTGGACACACCATTGCAGCGGTAAATTTACATTCCAGTAAGTGCAGCTTTACCTACTAAAGTTGACAGAACCCCCCTCTCTCCTCCCCCCCCCAAAAAAAAAACAAAAAAAAAAAACAAGAACAAGAACAACCCAATTGTGTGTGTCAGGCGTCCACTCTCATCTAAATACGTCAATAAGCTCTGAGTGTTTCCTCCTTTCGTGGATTAGGAAGTCTTTTCAGATAGTACACCTACATGTAGAACAGGATTACAGGTTTGCAGGGAATTTGATCTAGTCGTACTTTGCACCCACCAGACAGTTTTAGTGTTCATACTACATGTTACTATGTGAAACTGAAAATGCTCTGAATTGAGCTTTGAACTTTGCCCAAAATCTTGATGGCTGTCTCCTTTTTTTTTTTCCTCTTGCCCAGCCTGGTGATGGTTCCACTTTGTTTGTTTACGTTTGCATGCACCACACTGTGTATATTATTGGAGTCAAGGTGCAGGCTGTGCACCACGAGTATGTGACTGGCCTCCTATTTTTATCCCGCTTGGGTAAATTGGGCAAGTGAGTCGCTGCTGGACGTTTCTCCTCCATGTTCTCTACCAGAGGGGTGCTGGAATTTGTGAGGAATACATGACGGATTATACACGTCAGTGCAGTATCATCGTCTTTGATTTTGGTCTCGGTGATTCCCATCGACTGTAAACTGGGGATGAGTGGCTAGTGTGGATAACTAAGTTGACAACTTGTTGTGGAGAGAAAGAATGGCAGAAGCAAATCCCGAAGCCAAACCTGATGCAGAGATCGGAGATGATGAAGTGAGTAATATTAAAGTCAGTGTGTGTTGGGATACAATGTAGATCTCCACGATGCTGAGTACACTTGTTGTATCATGCCAGGTATAAGGTCTAATATACTGATTACCCTGCAGTAGCATCAATCCGTGGTATTCTATAGCGGAAATGCAGTGAAATAGTGTAACATTTTGTGTGAGTACAGGGTAAATGCTGTGGTTTAATCGATAGACTGTATGTGTTGTACATCTGTATGTAGTGTACATGTATGTGTAATGTGAAAGGTGTTCAGTAAAACTTGTGTTTTACTTTTTAGCTGTTCAGTAAAAAAGTTTCATGATAGTGGGTTATTCATTTTTTATGTGATACCTTGGAAATATATTAACGTGTGCTATGTTCGCTGTATTAAAGATTTGTTTTCAAATTGAACCTGAATTAGTAATAACATGTCACAACATGTTTAGCATTGCTGTAAAAACCCACAACTGATAACATACTGTTTCAACTCACTCCATACCTACAAGTTCACAGTATGAATGTAAATTGTACATTGTTCTCCAAAATCACAGTGACAGATTGTGTATTATGTACTGTAAAACGAGGAATGTTCGCGTGCATTTTAATTTTGTGAATTTCGCTAGAGCCAAGATTCGCGAAATTAAAATGCATACAAAAGTTTTTATCTACACTATATGCATCGAGTGCCAGTGGCAATTCACGAAAATTTCATGCTGCGAAGAAGGCCATCGGCTCCAATTAGCAAAAAATTTCATACTGTGAATATATCATGTTTTACAGTAGTCTTCGGTGTAGGGTCTGTGTTTTGAATTGAAATTTAGTGTCATGTACGGACCAATTTAAATGTGATTTGCGTATGTGCTTTTGAGTTACACTGTACATGATGTGCCCCATTGTTTTTGCTGTTGCTGTTGAAGCTTATGGAAGCTGGTCATGCTTCAGTTTACTTTCCTGCCTTGTAAATCAAATTTTAATGGTTTCTCAAGATCAAAGGTCAGGTTTTAACAGTTAACATACAGATGTATGTAATGTTTGTACAGTGTATGTTGAATCAAATAGGGCAATACTCATCTCTGATTTGGTTTGGGCTGTACTATTTACTGAGTGTGTATAATTTTGCATTAATCTGTTTGAAATGAGACTGCAGGGTTGGTGAGGTTATGGACTTAGAAAAAAGGAAAAATCATATTGACAAGATAGAATCTTGACAAATGTCGAAGAATGGATCATGACAAAGTAGTTGATTAGGAAAACTTGACCTTGATGTGTCTTCAGAGTGTCTTCAAAGAAAAAACAAAATGAAACTTTTGGTAAAAGTTCACATTAGCAAGCCCAACCATAGTACTACTGTGCATGAGTGTAAACCGAACATCCTTATGTCGGAAATTGTGTTATCAATACATTAAAATACTACTGTATCTACAATGTACGTTGTAGAACAAAATCTTGATGCAAAAAGGCATACAATGTACGTGTAGATGTACAATGCATCGCATACATTGTACATTGTATTTACACTTGTTCATCTGTGCCTGGAAGATCAATGCAGTCCATGCACATCAACCAGTCTTTCCAAAAAAACAGAATTTTGACAAATTAGATGTGGTAATTGCTTCATAGCATTGTGCAAAGGTGGTGTGCAAACAAACACATCTTACAAGAGAAAGATTTACTTGTCGATATACCAGGCTCAGAAAGACTGTGTGTGTATGGTCATGTTAATCTAGGGCAACTGGCTGCAGCAAGCTCTGCAACTATTAAAGGACAAGTTCACCTTCATAGACATGTGGGTTGAGTGAATGCAGCAATATTAGAACACATCAATGAGAGTTTGAGGAAAATCGGACAATCCGTTCAAAAGTTATGAATTTTTAAAGTTTCTGCTCGGTCACGGCTGGATGAGAAGACTACTATAGCTTGTGATGTCATATGAGTACAACTATATAAAGAAAGTATAAAGAAAATTCAAGATATTCTCACTTTTCTCACATAATAAAAGGACACTCGACTTCTCTCTTTCAGATGTCAGGGGAAATAATATTACCCCTAACATAGGTCAGTAACATGTTGAAGAAATGTGCACTTTATTCAAAAAGTCAAGTTTTGTGGAATTCTCTTTTAATTTTCCTTATATTGTTGTACGCATGTGACATCATACACTGTAGTAGTCTTCTCCTCCAGCAGTGATTGCACAGATACTTTAAAAATTCATAACTTTTGAACGGATTGTCCCCAAACTTTCACTGATGTGTTCTACTAATATTGTTGCCTTCACTCAATCCACATGTATATGTGACCGTGCGCCTCAAAACGAACATAAAGTCGCACACACTGATTTTGCGTGAGGACTGAAAATAAGTGAAATGGGTCAACCTAGCCGAACTTGACTTTTTCATATTTTCTGAAAGAGCGGGTCTTCTTTTACATTATGCTAAAATTTGGTATCATAAAACGGACAGGAAAGTGTGTTTTTTTAGCAGTTTATCTCGAACATTTTTGGTAGAATAGTGTGATTAGGTGTGCCTTTAGAATTCTTTTTTCATTTCTGGAAAACCTTATCCACACTCTTCACTTTCAACTCTAATAACTTTTGAAAGGACGCTACTGCTTTGAAAGTTGGCATTAATTATGGACAGAATGTGTTAATGAGGCATGCTTAATTTCAGTTTAATCTGATAATCCCTTCATTGTTGTTACTCTGGTGGTTTACTTCCTCTTTTTTGTCCCATTCATCGCACAGCCAGCACGGTTTGGTAAAGATTAAGCTCTTGAATAGACACTGTACTGCAGAGCCTCTTTTCTCAGTTTACACTTTTCCTGGGTTTGTGCTTTCTTTCCAATATTTAGATAGGTTAGGAGAGTCAATTTGGTTTGAGTTATACATCTTTTTAAAGCTTAAAGTCTGCTCTTTCAGAATATGGTCTTAACTAAAAATTCATGTCTGGCGACTTTTTGTTTGTTTTGAGGTGCAGGGTCACATATGAAGGTGAACTTGTCCTTTAAAGTCTGTGGTTTTCGTTTCCGCAGTCACGTCACATGAAAGTCAAATATGTAATGTGAGTATGCCATAACCTCTTCAGAAAGGGAACAAGCTCTGTCTCTCAGATAGTTATATGTAGAACATTGCAGATAAGTGGGAGACTGAGGTCGCATGTTTTGGGAGAGGTGCTGAACATCTGTGCAGGGTAACGAGTCCTGCTTGGTACCGATAATAACTTCTGGCAAAGAGCAAAGGGGTAAAGCCAGTGACATGGTCATCGGATATTGCACACAAGGAATAGTACATGCAAAGAAGATCTTTCATGGTTTACCAAAGGTGACTCGTAATGACCTAGTGATATTACATCTGAAGTCTACAGAAAGACAGGCAGGAAAAGCACTATGTCCAGTGTATTAGCACTGTTGGATGACAAAGAACCAAGGAGGGAAAAAAAACACACAAAAAACACTATGAACAGTGCATGATAATGAACACTTAATGATTTACAGTGTAGATGATGGAGATGGCTATAAAAGCCATGAATCTGATCAACTTTGATCTGTCAAACCTTCAGAAGAAATAAGAAAGTACTTGTATTCAATGTGCGGAAAGAACAAAGATGAGCTTAAAACAAAAGGATTTAGCCGTATTGAAACTGGAAGCAAAAGCTTTGAAATATGTTTATTATGATAGTCAGTGAAGATTTATAGTTGGTGTACAGGAAGGAAACTTTCCGAAGCTCAGTATATCTCACTTCCTTCTCCGTACCTCGAAAACTGATCTCGGAGACTCTTGAGCTTCCACTTGTGTGTTCGCTCTGCCTTCCTTACTTCCTGCCATTGCGGTATACTGGCAGCGTGCAGGGTATGTTACATCTTCCCTCAGCATTTCCTTTGGTGAGGCCAGCACCGCTTGGCGTGCACCAGTACTGTCGTAGAAAGTGTTCTCAGGTGGAGGGAGTAATCAATGAGAAGTTCGCACTCTGTGCCAGAATTGGAGTGCTGTTTGATACTCTGGGATACCTTTTTGTAGATGCAGTGTATGTGTTCATTCTTATGACCATGTTTAAGATTTATGGATTAACAGTTTTGTTAGCTACCCTAGTGTGACTGTTGGCTTCCAGCAAGTGTGAACAGAAGTGTACACCAAAGGTCTTCTATGGAGAGACAGAAAACCTTTTGCAATGAATGAAGATCTTGATTTTTGTGAGAAGAATCTGTGATGTTGTATGGTACCCAGATATTTGAATTGCATAGACCGAATTAACATCACAACATGTGCATCTTGGGCAGCTCCATTTTGTAGTTGTAGACATCTACGGGCAGCCAGTTGTGAGCAGGGAGCATGGCAGATATAGATTTATGATTTTCATTCTGAAATGCTTCAATGTCTGTGTCGTGTCCTTTCCTGCTAATGACTTTCTGGATGGAATAAGCACTCTGGAATAAATCAAATCTTGTGTGCTGTAGGGAGCCTACCAAAGATCCACCAGCTATGACAAGGTACGGAGACTGGTAAAGGAGGAGGGGCGAATGGCTCGCAACCTCGTCACATGGAATGTCCCCGTGGAGAGTGATGACAGCGACAATAATGATGGTAAGCTTGTTTGGTATTTTGTATAGTATGAATGAGGCTTTCATATTCTTGTTTGTGTTTGTGTTTGTGTTTATGTTTGTGTCTTTGTGTCTTTGTATGTGTCTGTATTTGTGTTTGTGTGTGTGGTTTTTTATGCCTCCGCAACGAAGTGGCCGGAGGCATTATGTTTTCGGGTCGTCCGTCCGTCCGTCCGTCCGTCCGTCTGTACGTCCGTACGTCCGTACGTCCGTCCGTCCCGTTTTGTTTTTGTCGATATCTCAAGAACCGTGTGGTGGTTTTACATCAAACTTGGTATGAGGGTATATCCTTGGGGGATAATACTTTGTGTGGATTTTAGGGTCACAGGGTCAAAGGTCAAAGGTCACAGGTTATTTTGTGAAAAAAAATTTGAAATTTCATGTTTTTCTCCATATCTCGCAAATGGTTCAAGGTATCTTCATGGAACTTAGTATATATGCTTGTACTGATGGGCAGTGATTATCTAGGGAAGTTGGGGTCGTGGGTCAAAGGTCAGGGGGTCAAAGGTCAAGGTCAACTCCTCAAAATATCACTACTTTCCTTAGAATGCAATATGCCTGAAGGTTTTTTTTTTTTTTTAACTTGATGTATGGCATGTATTACCCAATATATATTTTTGGGGAAGTTTCTTGCCAAAAGGTCAAAGGTCAAAGGTCAAAGGTCAAGTGAAAGTGCTAAATTGCACTTTTTCCTCCATATCTCGAAAGTAACTCCAGGTATCATCATGAAACTTACATATTTATGCATGTTCAACCTAACAGTGATTCTCTTTGGAACTGTGAGGTCAAAGGTCAAAGGCCAGGTTTAGATAATGCTATTTTCCCATTTGATACTGAAATTATACTTTTCCTCAATACCTTGAAAATTACTCAATGCATAAACTTATAAAAGGGTCAAAAGTCAAGTAAAAATCATCAGTTACCCAAATACCTGCACTCTGACATTTTAATCATTCATCCAATTGAACCTAGTTCTAGGAAAGTGAACATTCAGCACATTTGTGTCAAACCTGTCCTTTTAATATTTTGCCAGTTGTGTGAAACTGTCATCACACATTGTCAAGACATTGTACTACAGGTATAGACTTATTAGGAGAACCATGCATTATGGCGGAGGCATATCAGTAGCCGTAGCGATATGTCTAGTTTTTTTTTTTAGTTTCAGTGAGTGTTTATAATTACATGTTCATTTTATGATCTACCTGGTTAAGTCAGGGTTTTAAAAAAAAGAAACAAAAATGCTGAAAATCATGCTTTGCTCTGAAGGCAGTATGATACTCTTTTTAATAGTAGTGTATGATTTATGTTTTTCGGGGAACTGAAAGCTGTAGGATTTGTGCCTTGTTCATTGTAATGATTCTTTGACCAGATTTTTATATATTCAGAGCAATAAACTAAGCCTTATTGTTACATTGATACACAGAGATGCTTGCTTATTAGCTGTGTTAAAGCAAGGAAAATAAATGGCAAAGCTGTAGTATCAAATTTCACTTTCTGTTGAAGTGACTGATTCTTCTGTACTATAGCAATCTGCATCTTTGAAACACTCACATAATGGCAGAAACAAAAACATATCCTTTTACAGCAAAAATGTATGCCATATTTGACGGAAATGGCCTGACTATAAAGCAAACTTACACTTGGTGTAATGTACATAAGATACTGTTATTAGCATTTGAATGTTTCTATATGTTTGCTCCACATTATCTAAGGGAGCTACTTCAAATTTACACACCAGAAAGAAACCTACGATCAAAAAGTAAAGATTTTTTTGTTATTCCAAACAGAAGAACCAAATTTTATGGAGAACGAACATTTGCATTTAATGCCCCTGTCTTATGGAATAATTTACCTCAGAAATTGAGACAAATCACTGATATAAATAGATTCAAGTCTGCCTTGAAAACGCATTTGTTTACAGTGTAAGCAAAATGAAGCTCGGTACCATCACTGTAATTGGAATTATATGTTCTTGTTACAATCTTTTCATTTTTTGAGTGCATAGGGACATTATCACTATGTGTTATGCGCTATATAAGCACTGTCAATTATTATTATTATTACATAATGTAATACAGTACAATATTTTCCCTTTTGTATGTAAGTCCAATGTAGTCTAGGAAAAACCATGTGCCTAAAAAAGAATCTGACAGAAGATGACAGCAGAGTATTTTTTTATTCCAAATATGTGTGACTATATAATAGAATACTGGTATAAAACATAAGAGATGTTTGACTCTGCCTCAGCTAATTTGATTATAATACTTCCTTTGTTGACTGTGTAGTTAATCCTAAATTCTAATCTTGGTGAGCAGTGATTAGCTTAAGTGCCACTTCACTTATCTCCTATTATCTACAAAAACTCAGGCAAAAAAGATACAGTTTGATAAAAGATACAGCTAATACTATAAGTATATGTAATTTTATCATGTATGAAATATATGTGTAGTGTAAAAACTCTAAACCTAATTAGAAAGTCTCATAAAGATGTGTTTATTTTGTATATGCATATATATGTGACTATACATGCTTGTGCTGTATTTGGCTCTAAATGTTTGTGTATACATGTAGTATGTATTAATTTGTGTATACACTGTGTTCATATACGAGTATGTACTGATATATATGTGAGGCCATAAGTGCTTTCTCTGGGCAATGCAGTCCAGCAGATTAACTCAGTCTCATGATTCTTTATACCTGAGTGAGCGCAGTACATTTATACCAGAGCTGCAAATTGCAGAATATCTGCATATTATTGTAGCCCAAGTGTATAAGGATTATTTTGTTTTTTATTTTTTATTTTCATGCTACCATAGATGAAATGACAAAGCGGAGGAGCAGGAAGCAGCATGCCCAAGGGCTGACCAAGGTGAGGAAGAAACCGCATTCGATGCTGGAGTCACCCAGAGAGCAGAAGGCATCTTCCAGCTGTGGGGATACCCAGGTAAAAGCTACCTTCACCGTCACTATAACATGTTTGCCACAAAAGACCCATTCACACAGCCATTGATGGTCGCTATTATTTGCGTTGTGATTCAAATGGTGATCCAAAAAAACATTTCTTTTTTTTAAAATGTGTATGGACATAATGATTGCGACCATCAGTGAGATTAAAATTGTAATTCACATACAACTGTATAACTATAAGTGGGACATTTCCAAAATAGTAGCGATTATTTGTGGTGTGAAATGTGTTTGTTTTTACATCCCGTAAAGCAAGGTGCATGCTGGGCAAAGTCACGTCAATCCCCGAGACTCGCCCTTGTACAGCTAGGCCTCACTGGAACTGGTGCAATTTGGATCTTAATTTTGTTTTTGCAAGTGTACGTGTGACCAAGAATACAAAACAAGTGTGATCCAAATCACGATTCGTATCACAATTTTTCAGTGTGTGTAAATGATCCTAGAGCCAATCTGGTGACTAATGTCTTTTCTCCGTTGATAAGCACCTTTTCCAGACACTAACCGACATGACATAAGAACTGTGAAATTCTGGTAGTCGTCGGTGTATCATGCTTGCTGTCATGTTGAACACTTTTATTGCTAGTTTTTGTCTAACTCTTGGTCTATTCTATTTTCAGGTGACAGTCAATCAAAGGCTAATGAAATAGTTTTATAATGTTCAGCTACTAGCACATAGAGATTTGGAGAGGTTAAAGGCTAGTCTACATGAACACCGCATTCAGTGCTTCTCAATTTTTCAATAGAAATCTTATTCCTGTTTCACTTCCCCTTTTCAACAATGATGAAAAATAAACAAATTCAAACCAGATGGCATATCATCATTTCCCATTGTTCTAGCATCGATATTCAACAAATGCTAGTGCAGATATGATGGTCGTAAATGCACCATCCATACCCCAGCTCTGAACCAGAATCAGATATGTACAGAGTACAAACAAACACATATTTATGTTATCACAGAGTGACTGATAATGTGTGTAGATATCCTTTGTGTTGCTATTTATACAAGGCTGTTGTAAGATAGCAACGTTAAGTCTAAGGAAGTTTGTTTCAGCTGAGAAAACACTGCCTAGATGGCGTTTCCATGGGGAAAGATACGCTATGAATAGACCTGCTGGGATTTTAGACTGTGCAGTGTACTCTTTCAAGGACTGTTATATTTACATCATGCTCTTTAGAAAAACAAAACATGGAAACTTGCAAAGAAAACAAAGTGCAACCATTTACACTTACATTATTGAATCTGTAAGTAGTCTTTTATGATACAACACCATCACACTATGACCAGGAAATCGCCAATATCTGTATCGTAAAATGCTGCTTACGTTTACTCTAGAACTTCTTTTACTTGGTACCATATTGATCAAATATTTGTTGATCTGTTAGTTTAAACATTATTGCATTCATACATTGATCTGTCAGTTTTGTAAGTAGCAAGCTTTTAAAGATATATCTGCAACGCTAATGTTTGTGGCACACCTCCTCCCTGGTTGGAAAATGGGAACAGCTGTCTTGCGTATGTGTGAAACAACATTTTTGCCTAATAGCCGTGTCACAGGATTGACGTCGCAGATCTAAAAAGCTTGCTAGTATTGCTACTGGGGAGACTGACTTTCTTAATGATATGTGACCCGCTACAACAAAAGGATCCTAAAGTCGCTGACGGCTGAGCCAAGAAAATTGAGTTTGAAGTCACATCATCAAAATTGGTCACAACAATCGGATTTCTGTTTTTGGCATAATTCTGTACTCTAATGTTTTGTCTATCATCTGCCGAAATTTCGAAGCTAAATGATCAAAGGAAAGGCAAGAAATCAGCGTTTTTCTGGGCCATGATTTTTCGACTTTCAACGTAACAGAAACGTGTCCAAAGATTTGGATTTAGCGCCGCAATTAGGCTCCGCCCCTAGCAACAAGGGAGTGATCCTACTGGTCAGTGCGTGGCATCCTGATTACTGATTGGTCGTGCGTAGACCGCTGGCGCTAAGCTTGAATGAACATCACGGAGGTTGCTAGGAGCCTACCTTCTATTGTCAGACGGTGAAAACTGTCTCGCCTCTCCTTGATCATGATAGCGTCGGAAGGATAAATTTGAAGGCGTTTTTCTCGAAGCACTGATTTCCTCAACCACTTGACATGCGCTGATAAAGTCATCGATATCTCCGTAACCGAGTACTTTTATGAGTTGTGCTATATATGAAATTAAAGTAGAAGAGTAGAAAAGGGAATAATGTCATGCAATTTTTAGAAAATTGTCCTCCCCCGACTTTCGGATCCTTTTGTTGTAGCGGGTCACATATGCAGTGAGCTGAAGTGTTTTCTGTTTACACTGGATTACTCACACGACAGGAGAAAACTGAGCGAGCGATGACCCCCAACCGTAAGAAGGCTGCCAAGAAGGTGGACCTACGAGCTCGCTACTGGGCATTCCTCTTTGACAACCTGCAGAGGGCAGTGGATGAAATCTACCAGACGTGTGAGGTGGACGAGAGCATAGTCGAGTGCAAGGTTAGTGTGGTACAGTGGACTCTACGTAATCTCGAGGGGTTGAGAGAGAAAACTTTTCTCCTGTTTAACTGGTGTTCCTGCTAAAGCGGTTCCTGATCATCAGATGAGCACTGTCACATCAGAATTTTCTTGTCACTTTCTAAAGTGCAGTTCTGCACCATGTTCAAGTCGGCTGTGACATTGTTGACTGTGACAAATAACGTGCTTCATCAAAATTGGAACTAATATGAGAAGGGCATTGGATTTCAAAGGTGATAAGTTGATGGAGTCATCAATTTCTTCCTTTTGCTGTGTACACACAAACAAAAATCTGTTAGTAATGTTTTTGGATGATAATTCAGCAAGTTCAACTCCTTCCATCTACATGTACATGTACAGGTACAAGTCAATATGGATAAGATATTACAAGACAATAATTTGATGAAATTATACAACTTATTCACTTATTTCTTTTCAAAAATGGAGAATATAATGAAAAACTCATGTCCAATTCAGTGGAAGATTTCTGATGTTATAACATCATCACCTCTTCCTATATGAGAGTGTGGTTGCAGCCAACATCACAGCTGCCAGTAAAAATGTGGGTAGCTTTGAAATTAGAGAAGCTTCTGATATTGAGGTCCAATTCTAAGAAAACCTCTGCCATTCTGTCCATCTGGCCTTACTCTTTTCATTCAAGCTGGTGTGAACATGTTGCAAAGTTACACTTTAAAGCTGATTTGTCTTTCAGTTTCCAGTACTAAGCTAGAAGCACATATTATGTTGCATTGCAAGAGGAGATTGACAGTGGCCAATGACTCTCAATGTTTGATCATGTGGAATTTTAAATATTATGTTTGACTGATAATTTGCTGCGTTGCTAGGTTATGTCATTGCATGGCTCCATGGTACACTGATGATATACAGCATGATTACAGTCAGGTGAAATTTCAGTACGTTGTTATGACGTTACTGTGTCTCAGTCTTGATTTTCTTTTATTTTGACATTCATTACACCCCCTCAAGACCTATAGTCAGCACCTGAAATAATGAGTACAGGTGAAGTTAGTAGCCAAATATTTCTTAACACTGCTTTAATTTATACTGTACATAAGATGCTATTAAAAGAAATACACTGTCTTGCTGATATTTATTATTCATTAGTAACATGCGTCTGTTCTTTAGCAAAGTTGTTACCTGATTTGTGACCTGAAGCTTTGTGATGACCCATGGCATAGATTAAACCAGGATTATCTTAATCTCCTCCTTGTGATACAGGAAGTGATTATGATCCTGAAGAGTGCCACACAAGACTTTGATGCCCTCATTAAAAGGATTACCGTTCAGAAGGACTTTGAGAACGCCGATGCTGAGAACAGGTGGGTGTTGCTATGACGATGGTTTCAAATACCATCTTGATACCTCAGAGTTTTGTCATCTTTTGGGTTTTTTACCTTTACCCCAAGTTGCTGTGTTTCTCTTGGCATGGTCTTTGAGAATTATTTTTTAAAAAGTGGAGAGAGGTTCCTCTTAATACTAACTGCACAGGCACTGCAAAGCTGGCAATGTGCTGCCACGCACTTGGTTTCGAAGTTTTACTAACCTGAATTTCACAATTGAATAGCTGTTTTATTTCTTTGTTGCTCAAAGAATTTTGCTTTGATAAATGCATCCTTGAAAATTTTTAGCAAATTTTCAAATGAATGATCTAGTTTTTTTGATTAACTGAATTTACTTTCAGCATAATTATTGCTAATTGCTTATTCTAGAATTCTACCCTTATCAGAAATGAATGGCAAACAATTATCAATGTTTTATGTCTTCAAGTACCAAAATAAATGAGCACTAGCCACGCTTGCCAGCAGCTACCCCAAAGGTGAATCTGGATGATGGCTGATTAGTCAAAGTGCATGTGAGCTAATGTAGCAAGAGAGAAAAACACTGCTTGTGTGTCAAAGTCAATTATTACGGATGATTAAAGTGAATATCCTGCTGCTGTACATGTGGTATCAATAACGTATTAAATGTTTTAATACCAATGACTATTTGCTGTTAGGACATTTTGTCTAATGGGGCACAGTAACAGCCAGATCCTCATCTTTCTAGTTACATAAACTGGGGTGACTGCACTGTGTTTTTAAGTTAGAGCTTGTACAAGTTAACATAATATTTTCTCTCTCGGCTACTGTTCTGTAATGGTCTCTTATAGTGGATGCATTTAATTTGTTTGCTTTTGTTTGTAGCAAGGGTGTGAATTATTCAATGAATTCAGTAAACACATCCAGACTATAGACTATGTTGCAACACTAATGGTTGGGCATTTTCTTCTTTCATAAAATGCGCCATGCTCATCAGGCTGAATTGTGTTTCTATGAGAGTGTCATGTCAAATTTCTAATCTTTCAGCCAGGAGGGACCAGAAGGGGGCCCACAGTTATTGTAGATTTCAAAAGTTGGAATAGTTCTGGACTAGCTTTTATTGGTGTTTGAAGAGAAACAGAGCAACTGGTGCACCTGTGTCATCTTAGATTCAGGAGTGCCTACAATGACAAGGGGGGGGGGGGGGAATGTTATGTAACAATTCCCTCCATCCCCCCCCCCCCCCGAAAAACACAAGGCTTTACCAAATTTTCGTGGGGAGAGAGTTTCTAGCATGTTTGTGCTTTGAGGTTGCTGTATTATATGCATATGGATGTGTAGACTGAGAACAAATTTGCATGTTTTGGTTTAGTTCAATTTTTGGTTCAATTACTTTGGTTTAATTTCATACAATCGTGTTATGACAAGACTGTGAAGGTATAATGGGTCAAGTGTTGAGTGTTGTTTGGATTTGGTTCAAACGTTTGGAGCTGATATGCCAAATTGGGTAAACTTTCCAAAAAATTCTCCATAAATGACACAAATGATGGCATGAGCTAGGCTTGAAAGCATTTCAGACCATATATACGGAGAACTAAAGGAGGCGTGTGCTACCTCCTTGGAAGAACCTATGGCGAGAGCATAATGACGACTATAGCGATGTAGCATCCATTCATTTCTTCTTCTTGCAACAGTGCTCACCCCTTTTCCTTAGATCTATGAAATCCTGGATGAAAGTTTAAATTTGCACCAACATGATCATATAAACAGGGCAGAATTTTTCTTTGTTTGTTTAAAAAATCAATTTTTGCATTCTCTGCACTGCAAGCAAGTTGTAAAAACAAATAAATGTCACTTGGGCACTTGCTTTATTTCAGAGAACAAAACTCTTTTGATAGAGCTACTATTTCTTTTTTAACTTTTGACCCATGTTCTTCATAATGTTTTTGATGTGTGGAATTGTAGAGGGGTGATACAGTAACAATCTAATCAATACTAACTCCAAGTGTTTTGTTTTCTCCTTTATGAGATTCATGCGTTGTTTGCCGTGTTTTCCTCAATCGATTTACTCTTTTTTCTTTGATTGCCGTGCCGTTTGACCCTAAACCTTACCCAACCTTGCGACTAACCTCACTCTGGGGTCAGACCGACTTCCATTGTTTGGGAGGTCAGGAAGTCGTCTTCGTCACCTTCCAAGCACAGAGCCCCCAGCTGGCCCGCTGAGGCCAGATTTTCTACCCACAGACGGTTGGTCCCTCTTCCATTCTTCCCCTCCCCCTAATTCTCACTATCGCATATAGCCGATACCAAGCGATATCACCTCGCGACACCAATATCTGATCGATCGCTCTTGGGACGTACACTTCCGGTTTTGCGGTTTACCCACGTCATGTCCTTCATCTATGGATATTTTCCATAATTTTGTTGTTTCGCATCATCGGCCCAGCATTGGGCCGCTTCACAGAATAATCCCATTCATCAAATGTAAAGTTACAGATTAGAAAATAACTTGATTATTTGACAGATTGTAAGACAAAATTTGATATGATCTGTGAATACTATTACTTCGGCATTCAATGTGCATAAAAGCGTACATTTAGACATTGCGCATTCATAACCAGAAATTTATATCCCAAGAATTAAAGGTAAAAAAATTAGAGCGCCACACGCATTCAGGTTTGGAGAGCTATATGCGATAGGGAGAATTGTTAAATGTTATTTGTGAAATACAGGATAGGTAATGTATTTTGTCTGCGTTTTGTTTTGTTTTGTTGTGTTTTATTACGGCGCATGTATGAACTTTGCATGAGTTTCACTGAGCGAGAGACATGCAAAATGGGTTAGGATATTGCCCAAAAATGTGGTGTTGGGTGTGCTCACAGAACAAAAAAGAGATTTAATAACTCTTGGCAAAATCGCTCGAAGCACATATTTTGCTGCGCAAAACTGTTTTCAACTTTACCAGTTTTTTTGTGCACAGCAAATTTTGTTTTACATGCAGCATGATCATACATGATAACGATAGGTTAAAAAAAAAAACCCACACACGAAAATGCAGGGTCGCAATATTTTGAAAGTTGTGCGGGTTATGCCTGTAAAACAATTTTTTTTTGCCTTAAATCAAAACAAGCAAGCAAGCAGAGGTCTTAATATTTGCATAGTTGAATTAGAAATTTTGTCTGTTTCTTTCAAGCATTGTCAACACCAGTTTGTAAGGGCCATTTTCTTTTTGATTAGAATGTAATGTGCCACATTTGAGATGAGATGGCCCTGCTGTTTGGCAGGGAGTTTTGTTGAAATTTCCCTTGTGTGAATACAAACGCAAACTAACATCCCAGTTGCTTGAAGATGAAACATTTCATTTCTGTACTTTATATTACATCATGTACGAACCCTGTATCTGTACTAGCATGCTCGTCAGATAAATCATAGAGTTTTGTTTCAATGAAAGTTTTTTTTTAGAATAGATCTTTGCCATAGAGCACTGCTGCACATTAAGAAGAAGAGGCTTTGAATGTGTGTGATCTTCAGCAACAAAATAGCTAGAATGCACCTTATCATCCTTCTCTGTCCAGAGGCAGTTAGGTTTCCACTGTTTCTGGTAGTTAAAGGCATTATTTACCATTTGCAGATGAAACAAAAACCCAGCTTTAGTGCTTCAAAATACTTCTTGAAGGTGAATTAGGGATAGAAACAACCAATGTAAAGATTTGAATCAGTGTAATCAATCTTAAGTATTGTTAAAAATACGAAATGTGAACAATAATTGAAATAAACTAAAAATGGTTTAGTGAGAAAAATAGTGATATCTCCTCATATCTTAGGCTTTATTACGAAATTTTTATATGGTAGGATGTTTTGGGATACAAGTGACCTACACATATGCACCAAATGTGATCCTTTAACATTTTTTTTAAATCACTGCTCCCACTGGTAAACAATACCTTTAACTCTTTTGGGAAGTCAACATTATTTGTAAAGAGACAGTGCTGTGACTGCAAGACTAACGGTTTACTATTTTAAGTATAAGGCAAGGCATCTGTTTCGTATTGTTGACATTGGACCTGGGGGATGTTTCACGTAGTCGAACTTAATTTAAGATTGACTAAAAATTATGGTATGCCACTGGTTTCCCTGATCAATTTTATTAGCTAAATCACCACCCACTTCAAATTATCATTTATGCTAACAGAATAATTCCATTGGTATTTATCTTATCTTGTATCATCAGCGGCTACATAAAAAAAAATCTACAAAATCTTTCATTAGAAAGTTGAGCAACATCGAAGATACACATAGCATACCATAATTTTTAGTCTATCTTAAATCTTAAGTTCGACGTAAATTCTTTGTGAAACATTAATTAGCAAATTTGGCTTGAGTTTGAAAGCAAAAGAAAGCACAAATGTAAACTAACAAGCAAAAGCATTGAAAGCAAAAGTAAAAATTAACAAGCCTTTTTCACCAGGTCACTGAAGTGAAATTTCATGCTGAAAAAACTGTCCTAATATGTGTGCATGCCCAAAAAAGGGGGAAAAAAAAGCACAAGTCACTTGATATCAAAAACCAACTTTATGTCCTGATTCTCTGTACAAGACTTTTAAAACTCTTCTGCTGTTTCACTTGTGATACTTCTCACCACGTACTTTACTCATGAATACAACATGAAACAGCTTCAGTGAAAGAGTACTAACTCATGAGAAACAAACTGCACATTTCTCTTCAACACAGAATAAATGCTCTCACAATTTACCTTATCAACAAGTACTCTATATCTGATATTCTTCTTTGCTAATGTCATACCTAGTACCTCCCCTTCCCTTTTTTTTTCCAGACCAACATCTCTGGCATGGGAAGTAAGGAAGACTTCCCCAGGGCGGGCCCTCGGGGCCAGCCCCACCCCCGATGGGTACAGGAGCACCCCTAGCCCTGTAAACAGGTCCCTTACCTTTGGTGTGCAGCCAGTCACTGAGACTGGTAAAGCGAGGTATGAATATATATAGTATGTCCCCCAAAAAAATTACCTTCAGATTTTTGCTTTGATAACTTCCAATATGATTATACTGTCTGGATGCTATTTCATTGTCTTAGAATATAACATCTGAGCTGTATTTTGCAGAAAACTCCATCCAATTTGGTTAAGTGGTCACAGAGAAATGTGAATCATTGTAAAGCATGTCATGGGTCTGATTCTTCCAAGTTTATAGCACTTTAATGCTCTTGGAGCTGCATATTAATGTGTGAACATAATGGACAGAACTTGGAGGAAAGGGATTCCTGACATGCTCTACAAAAATCCTCATTTCTCTTTGACCACTGAAGCAAATTGGATGGGGTTTTCTGTAAGATGGTGAGTTAAAAGTTATAGTTTCATACCATCAAATTGTATTTGGATTGATTCACTATTTTTTAAGTTATTGTTGCAGGTCATCTCATAGTAACTTTTTGTGGGATATACAGTATACTGGTCTTGTCACAAATTGTAACCCTTCGTAATTTTTTCCCCATAACTATGGCAGGATATACAACAATTACAAACCCAAATTGCCAGTATGAAAGCCCTTCTACGAGCTCCGTGATCAGCTATTTGAATATATATGTGAAGCCACCTTATATAATCACTTGGATTATGTTATATATGTGTAAATATTCAGTGATATTTTTTAAAGGGATGGGTGTGGGGGCTGAAGGCAATGTTTGAGAATTCTTTGCCTTTTTTGTCTGCTAGTATCCTGTAGTAAAGGCAGGGCATCGAATATAAAAATGTGTAGTTCTTGATGTAGTCATCAGTTTAGTAGAATTTTCTAGGAATGTAAAATGTTTTCATGGAGAATAGACAGGTACCATGAGGCTTTAAATATTTTATATTTTCGTGTGAGGGTCCACAGTGCTGTATAAATAAAAACTGTTTGAAGAGTCATCCTTATCCTTGTATTATGCAAATTTTAGGAATCACTATTGCATTGCTGATTGAATAAAGAGATAGGACTATGTCATTTCTACAAGGTTGCAAAGATTGATTAACAATGTGGTATACAGGATATATGGTAGTACTGTAAAAGTGGTTTCTTTCGCGGTGGTTTTATTTTTGCGCTTTTCGTGATTTTCGCGAATTGAGGTTGAACCGCGAAATTAACATCACGCGAAAATGTTTTGGACTCGTCGGTTGTTACAATGCTATCATTACCAACCGCGAATTTAAACACACGCGAAAAAGTCGGCACCGATGGAAACCGCGAAAGTTTCTGTATGTGAACGAAACCACTTTTACAGTAAATACGTGTAGATTGATGTCAATCATACCTATGATCAGCTCAAGTTTGTATTTTTGACTATCCGAGCAACTTTTGACATGTAAATTAAACAATGTCTGATCGCCAGCCCTGTACCAGTGCCAGAAGTTGGTACCAGCTGGGCTGACAGGGTGAAGGGGAAAAAGACCATTAAACCAGTCCCGACCAGCCCCATGAAAAAGGAACTGCCCAAAGTGGAAGCCACCCAAACACCACCACCACCAGCCCCAGCCCCCACTAGTGTGGAGCCAACTCGTGACAGCCGTGTGCCAAGTGTGGATGGAACACACAGCGAAGGTAAGCCTTAGCTATCTCAGTCACTGTGTTCCTACCCTTGTACAGTCATTGTATGGAAGTCTGTTATTTCCTTAACACAAGTTTTTAGATTTTAAAAAAAAAATTGTTTGCTTGGTGAATCAGCAAATGTTGTAGTAGTAATTGGTATTGAAGCGTGCAGAAGCATTTGGGTCATTATTTACATGTATGGAAAATCAGTATTTTCCATGAATCCGATGATTTAATGGATTTTATTACAACATAGTATATTTATGTCTTCAAGGTACATGTATTAGTGAAATGTTGTGTTAGAGAAAACTAGTTTGTTTTTGTTTTTGTTTTTGTTTTTTGCCAGAGAATGCATCATTCACAAAGTGGCGGGACAAGTTATGTCATTTTGGATTGTGCATATTTTATTTTCATCAATGGAGTTATACCCTGCATTTCTACAAGGTACATTGTTATTATTAAAAAAAAAGGTGCTTTAAGGATGACTATGATCCTTTAGGCATGGAGTTGAAACTTCATTTACATTAAGGTGATTTATATGCCACTATTTTGGCCTCTATAGATATAGACATTTGCTGTCAGACTTGTAGTACTGATAATTGTGATCCATTCACAGATATATTGTTTCAGATAGAGTTTTGTGGTTACATCATGCAGGTATGAGTCCTTCAAAGATTTGAAAAAAAACAACAACCCTGATATATTAGTGGAGTATATCCCAAAAGTCCTTCTGTGGACAATTACTACATGGTTTAACTGGAAAACTCTTTATCATGCATACACTGATGCGAGGTTTGATTTGTGTGCAACATTACTGTGATGTTTTGCAAGCTGGTCACACCGCGCTGCAATATTGTATAACACGATATTTTCTCGGCATGAAATTTTCGTGAATCGGAGGCAACGGCCTTATTCATAGCATGAAATTTTGGCAAGTTGCCTCTAACATTAAATCCATATAGTGTAGACAAGATCTTCAGTGTGCATTCTAATTTCACAAAACTCGGCTCTCGCGAAATTTGCGAAATTAAAATGCACACGAACATTCCTCGTTTTACTGCATTCACCACACTTGCAGGACACTGCCGTAATGGCAGATCATGCCACCAAGTTGGATTGGTATACACACACACAGTTGAAAGTTTCACAAATCATTGTTTTTTTTTCCCCGTCTTTTCATTTTTTCTTCCAGATGCGGATGATGAGGGATGGGAAACGGTGCAGAGAAGCAAACAGAACCGGTCCCGCCCGTCCTCTGCTAAGCACTCCGGTGGCCGCCACCACATCTCCACCACCTCTGTACAGACCAGCACCAGCCAGCGGGCGGGGTTGGCCAATGGCCCTGCCCCACCCAAGCCCCCCTCTGCCTCGACGGGCAGAGAGCGGGCCGACAGTGAGAAAGAGAACAGACCAAACCATGTTAGTTGTTTATTATTTGTGTCATCTCAGCTTCACCATAGACATTTCTAAAGCTTTATTGTCCCCGCCGAACGAGTTCGAGCAGGGGACTATGAAACGGGCTCCATACGTGTGTGTGTCCGTGTGTCCGTTTGTGCGTGCGTCCGTGTGTGATCAAAATGCTACAAAATGCTACTCCTTCGCCATTTCTAACCCGATTTCGATTCCGTTTGCTTTATGTGATGGCACTAGGTGAGGGCTTCAAAACTTTTACACAGAATTTTGACCTTTGACTTCTTTGACCTTTGACCTTGATTTTTGACCTGTATTGTACATTTTGCTACAAAATGCTACTCCTTCGCCATTTCTAACCCGATTTCGATTCTGTTTGCTTTATGTGATGGCACTAGGTGAGGGCTTCAAAACTTCTACACAGAATTTTGACCTTTGACTTCTTTGCCCTTTGACCTTAATTTTTGACCTGTATTGTACATTGGCTACAAAATGCTACTCCTTCGCCATTTCTAACCCGATTTCGGTTCTGTTTGCTTTATGTGATGGCACTAGGTGAGGGCTTTAGAATTTGTACACAGAATTTTGACCTTTGACTTCTTTGACCTTTGACCTTGATTTTTGACCTGTATTGTACATTTTGCTACAAAATGCTACTCCTTCGCCATTTCTAACCCGATTTCGATTCCGTTTGCTTTATGTGATGGCACTAAGTGAGGGCTTCAAAACTTCTACACAGAATTTTGACCTTTGACTTCTTTGACCTTTGACCTTGATTTTTTACCTATATTGTACATTTTGCTACAAAATGCTACTTCCGGCAGGGACATATATTACGCACCGCGTAATTTCTACTTTTCCTTGTGTACAATGATAACCCACCTCTCCCCTCCCCCTTCACCAAAATATTTCCAGTGTGCAATCATAGAAAGAATGGAGTAGTGATCGGACGAAGGATTTTAAAGCAAATTAATGATAAGGGAAATGAAGCTAAAGTAGTTAGAAGATGTACCACAGAAAAAGGAGGCAAGTGGTAGAGAGGTGTTTAGCAGAAGACTCTTGTGTGAAGATCACATCCTTTAAAGTAGCGAGACTTTGATATCACCACTGTTAGTAGGGCAGGAAAAGAAACTGAGATAGATAAAAGAAGGGGAAAAAAAGAAGTTTTCATCAGGAGCTAAGAATGTGATGACTGAATAGAAGAGAAAGTTTTCTGAAGACTGTTGTATCGGTGTGGTATAAAAGCTCTCTCTCTCTAAAGATAAACACAGTGACCCGATCTCTTGGGCTGTCCATTGCAACGATACATCGTCAACAGCCACTTTGCAGAACATTTGTCATTGTTGAACAGTGTAAGGGTAAATTTTCTTGGCTTCTATTGACATTTGCAGTATCTACTGAGAATATCTGAACATTTAGAATGACATCAATCCAGCCTTGATCCATGATTAAAGCATCATATGTTCGAAATTCTATGTCACCAAACTTTCTTATTCCTCTACACACATGCTGGCACACACGCAGGTGGACCAAATCACATCTACGTCAGGAGGGGGCGTGGTCAGGCAGCTAATGCAAGAGAGACAGAATGAGCCGCCCCCTACCCCTTCCAAGAGCAGTGACATTAAGGATGACGACCCCTCCATCATCCAAGCATCCACAAGTAAGTGATCTAAGAGTGACAGGGGGATGGGTAGAGAATGGTTTCCTTTCAAGTCAAAAGTGATATCAGGAATTTTTGATATTATCAGTCAATTTTGGTTTTTACATTTTCAATCCTTGTTTAATGTAGATATCAATAATTCCTACATTCTTCCATCCAAGTTGCATCGTCATTCAATCCTGACTGGAAAAAAAAATTCAAATCATCATAGCTGTGAACTCAATCTGTGGATCAAAATCAAGCAGTGCAGAAAGTACTGACATCATGCAAAACTCTGAGTTACCTAGTCTTCGGACAGAGCAGGTAGTACAGGTTCTTTAAAATATTACATAGATACATACTATACATGATGAATTTACATAAGCAAATGTTCGGTTTTTAGTATAAAATTTGTTTCAAAGTTCATCAGACTGCAAGTGATGTTGCCTAACTTCAAGCCCATTGTAGATTACTTTTGAGAAAAGGCTAAGGTTGTCATTAATGAATAAAGAATAAAAGATAGCAGCAATATATTTCTTTGAAGTAAGGGAACTGTTTCTTGTTTTGTGAAGGGAGAGGATAAGCAGTCTGGTCCAAATCCCAGGTTTGTTCATTCTCTTTTACCTGGTGCTCATAATACTGTAAAAGTGGAAATTTTTTTGTGTGTAATTTTTCATGCTCCATCAGGTAAAATGAATCTCACATGTTTCTCATTCCATGGAATCAAAGAGATACAATTATAACATACTGCAAGCAAACATATTTGTGAGCTTTTATTTTCACGCTAGTTTCATGTCACTCAAAATATGCATAAATAAAGACTTTTGCAGTAACACAGATTGAGCACATGATATTATTTCTGAAGAGTAACCGTCAAAAGAAGAAAAAAAAAAACCGTGTCAACATAGAAAGGGCTTCTTTTGGAAACTTATGTACAACTTCATTATTTTGGTGACAAGATGATGTTTTCTTTGTGGTTTATTTGAAGGTAAAACCTTGGTGTCATCATCCGACGATGGGGAGCGGGAAGAAGAGGAGGAGGTATTGGCAAAGAAACTTGATAGTGATGATAATGAGGAGGAGGAGGAGGAGGTATGCTGTGCTTCTAACACTCATTACTACTAACATTCCATCACTAACAAATCTATCTTCAAATGCTCATAGCACATGGCAATGGAAACTGTGAAATAGATAAAAATATGTCATATTTGTTTGCAGGATGCAAACAGGAACTTATGATAATATCCAGAAATTTATCTTTGATCCATTCATGGAGGAGTTAACTTTGTAAAAGTAACTTATATCTACAGTCAATGTACAGCAATCAAGATTTTAAAACCATTTTACTATTATTTCATAGAATGTCAAGTGAAACTGATGAAATTGGTGCAAAGACTGCAGTACTGCAATAATAATTTTTGGAGACCTTTTAGGTTTAAATAAGATTCTAATATGGGAAACTTGTTGTAATTTTCAAATCAGACCATGGAGGTAAAAGGTTACGGAGATCAAAAAGTTTATATACCATGGCCAGCTGTTGAATTAAATGCCGCCATAGCCCAATGCTCTGTCAAGTTTCCACTTGTAGACTACAAGAAATCATATGCTGATGTTTCCTCTGGCATGTATGCGGGACATTATCTAGGCATGGAATTTTTCAGTTCAGTAGCCTTTCTATAAGACCAAAAAAAAAAACCCAAAGAATAATTGGTACTCTCTAAAGACCTCCAAGTTGTCTCAGAAGAAAGTGGGGTGAGGCATGTCATCAGGATGTTTTGTTGAGATGAAATTTTTAAAAACTCATTTTTAAAAGTCACTTTTTTCTTTGTGAAGCGGTTAGTCATGATTGCTTATTCTAGAAATTCAAGGAAGGGAGACCCCCAGCTGGTTATTATGACAAAGTGGAAAAGAAATAAAGAATGACAAGATCTTTAATGCCTGGATGATGCAAATGTTATGATATTAAGTTACACTTTGCTTTAGCAAGAGGAAGTTTTGTCTACAGGGACCTGAATTTAGCTCTTCAAGTCTTGGGTCTGGTAAAAAGCACTATTCCTACAAATTTTTGCATTTTTGTCTCTATGTTGACTTTGCTGTTTTGGTTTGCTTGCCACTAACTAACTCAGTTGGGGATTGGCTCTCTCTCAGTACTACTTTGATTAAATCATATTTCACAAGCAGATCTTGTTTTCAGTTATACCTTCTTTGCCAGTTAATCAGCATGTGTTTGCAAAAATGGTACATGCGTTCATCTCAGATCATTTAACCCAAATCAAGCCAGTGTCAATAATTGCCAGAGGTGTACTGATATGAGTGTGTATAACAATTGTTTTAGGCTCACAGGGGCTAGGCTTTGTTTATTTCTGTGACCGAGCGGGATATTGACAAGGTCTGGATTTGTCATTGCAGGATTCAGTTTGGAAGCAGGCTTGCCTGTCCATAAAATCCTCCTCAATTATGCTTTGATGGCAAGATAGATTTTGAATCATGAGATCAAAATGTGGTATCTCACATCACATGTGATTAGTCACCATCCAGAGAAATAATTGCACAACAGTTATTGACATTTCTATCGCTATGACTATGTGCACAGCCCAGCAGCACAATCACAGAACTGTGGCATAATGGATATGAAATTTTGTGATAGTATTGTAAAACCAGATATTTTTCTGTGCATGAAATTTTCTGGGATTTTGCTGGGAGCCAGGATTTGCGGAAGTAAAATGTACATGAAAGTTTTATTGTACACAATCCAGCACATATAGTATACTTGTAAATATTTCATGGGCGGCAACATGCGAAAGTTTTTTTTGCTGCCAAAAAGGCTGTAGGCTCCCATTCGCAAAGCTTTCGTGTGGTAAATGTTTGTGGTTGTACAGTTTTAAGAGCAGCGTCTGTTTCCTTCTGTGCACTGAGTTGGATGAACAAAGAAATTATGTTGTCTATGAAAGCAGCCATATATTTCTTCTTGTAAGTTCCAGTAAATGTGTATCTATCTCTCAACCTGGTAAAGTTGCAGAGTTGCGCAATCAGTCAACTCAAATTCATCCAGCCACAGTGAGCCTGTCATGCGTGCATTTCATAAAAGCTCCCTGACTACTTCTATCTAATCTGTCAGTTTCTTCTTGGCGCCCGGCGATAGTCACATTTAGTGCTAGCAGTGCATTCTCATACAGACATAACCCATTGAAATGTGAAGAAAAGAAGAGCACCGTAAAATAGTTGTAACTTTCACCTAAACTTCCTATGCTGTGTACCTTAATCGAATACTCAACCAGTTCTGTGTACTTGAGATACAATGATAAAATGTTTACATGTTGTTACGTTAGATTGTATCTGATCTATTTTTCCTGCTGAAAATGAGGAAAAAAAAATGGTATCAAATATATTGATATATTCAATGTCAGGCAAATATTGGATGTCATAAAATATGTTCTTTGGTGACTTATCTTTTGTGGTCTTCTGTTTGTATATAGTTTGTAATATTTTATACGGAGACCTTAGAGTAAGAAATTCTACATAAAACGTGATTAGTATGCAAAACACCCTGCAGTACCTTAGCACCCTCAGCAGCCTTACCGTGCACGAAAGACGCATTGCAGCTCTCTATGACAAAATCTTATGCAGAACACATGGAAGTGTGCAGAGGGAACCTTTCTCATCTACCTCTCTCTACCTCTCTCTCTCTAAAACAAAAACAAAATGTGTGTCTGAACAACCTCCCATTGCAGCTCATAAGCACCCCATTAAATAAATGCAGCAAATGAAATGCAGTAAAATATTTTATTTTCAATGCAGCAATAATTCATCACTTTCTCCCAAACACCTCTAGGCCGTGATGACTAACAACCACCCCATCCCCAAATCAGTAAAGGCAAACATGCACGTATAGATATAAGTTGTGATGATTTTTCTGTTTTGTTTTGTAGTAACAAGAGAAGAGAAAAATATCTCAAGTTGAGGTATTGCTGTTCTAACAAGCAACTAGCTGTCACGATCTCACTCATTCACAAGTGTTCAGTTTTGAAAGTTTGCTGTTTGGAAGTTTGATTTCTTCTAATCATCTTTTTCATAATGATGTTTGAAGCTGTGTTCAGCCTATTGCTTGCAATTGCAGTGATTGGTTTAATGTGGCTAACAATTTTAACAGTTTTTTCACACTCACAGGTGGTAATTAATGATATCAGTGTATCAGTGATGCAGCTACCTGCATTACAAGATTGTGTACATTACTATACAATATTGACTGCAGGTGTATGTCCAAGACAATATGATTTTTTATGCCTCCGCCACGAAGTGGTGCCGGAGGCATTATGTTTTCGGGTTGTCCGTCCGTCCGTACGTACGTCCGTATGTACGTCCGTACGTACGTCTGTACGTCCGTACATACGTCCGTACGTCCGTCCGCTTTCGTTTACGCGATAACTTGAGTAATATTGACATGAATTCTACCAAACTTGGTCCAAGTATAAAGTATGATGGGGCAATTAGTTGATTAGATTTTGGGTGAAATCGACCAAAGGTCAAAGGTCAAGGTCAAATCATGAAATTGTATCCGTTTACGCGATAACTCAAGACTGGATCGAACAAATTTCACCAAACTTTGTCGGAGGATGATGTATGATGGGACAATTACTTGATTAGTTTTTTAGTGAAATCAGACTGAGGTCAAAGGTCAAAGATCAAGGTCAAATCGTGAAATTTATCTGTTTACGTGATAACTCAAAACTGGATGAAGCAGCTTTCACCAAACTTGGTCCAAGGATGATGTATGATGGGACAATTAGTTAAGTAGATTTTAGTGACATTGGCAAGAGGTCAAAGGTCAAAAGGTCAAGGTCAAATGCTAAAAATGTTGCTATTTGCCCAATATCTATGCAATGCCCTAAGGTATTTTCTTGAAACTTGGTGTAGACATGTACTACTGTGTAAAGATTCTCCAGAGAGAGTTTCATGTCATAAGGTCAAAGGTCAAAAGGTCAAAGGTTAGATGAAAATGTTGTAATATCACTTTTCTCACAAGTGGTTCAATGTATCTTCATGGAACTTGGTACATACGCATGTACTGACTGGCAGAGATTATCTAGGGAATTTAGGGGTCGTAGGTCAATAGTCATGGGGTCAAAGGTCAAGGTCAACTCCTCAATATTTTACTATTTCCCTCATACACTAGTATATGAAATGCTTGCATTATTAGTTTTCAAACTTAATATATACATGCATTACCTAATGGAGATTCTCCAGGAAATTTCCAGCCAGAATGTCAAAGGTCAAAGGTTAAGGGTCAAAGGCCAGGTTTCAATGCCCCCCCCCAAAAAAAAAAAAAAAGAAAAAAGAAAAAAATATATATATATTGTACTGTAATTACACTCTTTCTTCGTACCTTGGAAATTACTCAATGTATAAACTTATAAAAGGGTCCGTCAGAATTCAAGTAAAAATTCTCAATTCCCCATATATGTGTACCTGCACTCTACGACAATTATAGCAAACCCAGTTCAAGGAAAGTGAACACTCAAGTCATTTCTGACAAACCTGTCATATCTATATTTTGCCAGTTATGTGAAACTGTCATGGATCTCACATTGTGAAGACATTGTACTATACGCCTATTGGGAGAATCATGCATTATGGCGGAGGCATCAGTCGCCATAGCGACATTTCTAGTTTTTTCTTGAATGGTCAAAGAATACCTCCCTTGGCATTTGTCTTCCTTTGTCTGGGTTGTTGATATAAAGAGAATGTGCTGAAAAATTCGTAGTCACTCACAACCCTTTGAATATGCAGCATGGAATCATTATACTGGAACTTTTTGAGTGTATCATGACAATGTAAAGACTCAGTCAAGCCGGATGTTAAGAGAGCACAGTTTCTGATGTGTTGTAACTTATTATTGCCAAGGTCATTCCCTGCTAGGTGTTCTGTGTAACCTTTACAGGCAGTGCTAAGGACATGACCAATTTCAATATCAAATTATTTTAGACAAAGTGAATACTGAAGCTAATGCCAGAAGATATACCCCAGTATGTAATGGACATGTTCCAAAGTTGGGAACAGTGCTTAAGCATGAGCTGGCATTGATGTGGACAAACTCAAAGTGAATGTTAACAACAAACTTCTGTAATGCTGTATGTACATGTATCTTACTTAGGTATTTGATGCTGACATAGGCTAAGAATGTGGGAGGTATAGAAATGTTTGTGGACAATAATGTACAGGATTAAGGAATGAGTAGAATGCAGCAAGTACTATGTATGCAGTCATAAATCATTGACAACTTTAGTCCCTTTGTGCAGTATAAATGTAATTGCATCCTTACCAGTTGTCCCATTTAATTGGATTATTTGTCTTCTTAAGGAAAGAAAGAGCTTCGTTCAACCTTTTCTTCCCATTTTATAAACATCTGCCTTTAGTGATATAGAGGTTTTTGGTGAAAGTTCTTATTGCATGATTTTCTCCCAGTTATTCCTAGTTACCTAATTTCATGGCTTGAAGTTATGTACTCGTAATAGTATTGTATACAAACATTAGACTATTGATGAACAGATTGCAGGAAGTCTTGACTGTAAGTAAATGTCAGTGACATCGGATTCTTACAAATAAGCTATGTTTCGTGTTAAACTTCAGAATGTTGATTACTGACAATTAGCTATGTATGATATTTAACTTGAGTGTTGTTACGGATGAATCCATAGAATCCTGACACAGAACTGGACGAGGAGGAGACTCTGACCAATGAGCTGGCAAAGTGCCAGGAGGAAGCCCTCGCTAGGGCCATTGCAGAGGAGGAGAACCTCAACAAGGAGATCCAGGAGGAAGAACTGACGGAGATCGTCGTGGAAACGGATGATGCTGAGAGTGACCTTGGGGTGAGATGCCTTCCCATGAATCTATTTTTGTCCTGTTTGTTGTTGCCATGCGATTATCTGTTTGTGGTATTATTCGCAAGTCTGTTGGATTTATTATTGTTATTCTTTTTTGTGCTGTTGAAGTGGAAGAATCATCACTTTATCTTCACTTGAGAATCAGAGAGACATCAAACACTCTAAAATCTGCTGGATTAATGCCATTGTGCTTCCCAAGTTATGAATGGTATGATGTGTCAGTACTAGTGAAATAGTGTATAACGGGATGTTGTTTGCAGCATTCCTTTTGTTCAACCATACCTTGCATACCAGAGTGAATTTACTAGTACAGGTTTCTCAATGCTGCATACTTTGATATTATAGTTCCCTCCACCATCCATAGAAGGTTAGTATAAATCAGGTCAGCTTTTTTGTTTTTGTTGGTGTTGTTAAAGATTGGTGAGTAGATGACATAGAAATCACAGTAGCAGAGTTAAGATTCATTCCTGAAAGTCTGTATTTTCATCATGAATGACCCAGAAATTTAACACACAGTTCGGCTGAGATTGAATAAGAAATTTGACCGACTTACTGGCTTTCATAGTTGATTTTCCCTGAATATTTTTTCATTTTCCTGTGTCTGTTTTGAACCCAGAACACCATGAGTTCCTTAGACTGCTCCCAGAGGGCATCTGACTGGGCCGACATGGCCATAGATTTTGAGAAGCGGGAGAGCGAAGGGGCCTCCTGGGCCGAGCTGGTGGAACTAGAGGGCGTGGAAGCGGCCCGTACTCCGGGATATGCTCTCCACATGCATGAAAAGCTCTCTTCCCCATCACGGAAAAGGTAGGGAACCAAGCTTTTTATGTTATTTTTTTAAAACCCATCCACTGCTCAAGGGGTAGCCCTCAGTAGCATAGGGTCATCAGAAGTTTCAGAAATCATGTCAGTTGAGATGAAGAGAAAGTGCCTCATTCGAGAAAAGTCATGTGATGTATGTGTGTACGTAGTGCTCATCTGACAATTACAAACTATTCTAGCAGGAACCCAGTGGAAGTACAAACAAATTCTATGCAACAAATCTACATGTTATTTTCTATCGGGGCCACGTCCTGCGCACTTTCAACATATTCTTGCCTAAATGCTGCCACTGTATCTCGTTAATGTGTCAAAATGATGACTGAGTTCAGACATATACTCATAGAGATACAACTTTCTTAATGTGCTGGCTACTTTCTAATGTAGCTGAGATTTTCAATTGTGCAGTCTTAATATTTGATGTTTTAAAATGATTTTTGTTTGTGTGTGTGAAACAAAAGTACTGTTTGCCCCATTACTATTGCCATTTTCTCTGTTGGCATTATAGGAAGTCTCTACCTAAAGCAGTTGTCTAATGTCATTAACCTATGTACATCAAGACTGTTGTGTTCATATGAATCAATGGTTGAAGGGGAGCCCGGAATTGACAGGATAAAAACTCATACCCTAACCCGTCCTGATTAAGCTGGGACCACTGTATAAAATACGGCATATCTAATGAATATTGGGGTAACTGAAAGATGTGTAGTTGTCAATGAGAAATTATGTGCATGCAGTTTTTTTTTTTTAGGAAATGGCACAAACACAGCATGACAGCAAATGATGGTAGGCTGCAAGGAGTATCATTAGAAAAGTTCCGTAGAGGAACCCTGTCAATATTTCATATGTAGTGACCCCAGTTCCATCATGGTGTTGTTTTCTATCTCATCTGGACCTATGTAGGACCAGAGAAGAGTCTCAGAAGCGTCACGAGGAGCGTCAGACCAAAGCCCAGCACAAGAGAGAATGTCTGATGGATGCCAAGGCCCAGAGACTTAAGACACTCCATGAAAGGGTAGGTATCAGCTCCCCATTAACACTTTCATTACCACTAGTGGTTATATCAAGATGCCAGTGAGATATGATATCAATGCTAGTGTATGATACACTGCTCTCCTGTTACAATGAACAAAGTTATAACAAAATCCTGGTTACAACAAAGTAAAAATTCAGGCCACAACATTTTCCACTCTGTTTTTTTAAAATTTGTTTGTTTGTATGGTTATAACAAAATTTTGATATTATGAAAGAAAACTGCCAGTCCCGAGGACTTTGTTATAATGAGAGTTCACTCTAATGGATGTGAGAGGGTTAATGGCACCAAAGATATTTATTCTTTTCATTTCTGAACTTCAAAGGTTATATCCAAAGTTTCTTCTTTTTTTTTTATCACACAGCTCTTCAAATTATCATTTTTTTAACCATCCACCAGAAAATTGTTTCTTTTGCACATCATTCCATCAACACTGAGAAGCATACTGAGAGTGAGCATGATTTTCATATGGCATCACTAGGTGAATGCCTAAAAAAAAAAATCTACAAATCATTCTTGACTGAGGAATTGTGAGGGCCTTGTAAGTAGTGTTTGGAGACAGAAAGACAGAGGGACAGAGATGGTGGAAAGAGTAAATGAACAAGAAAGAGAAAGAAAGCTGAGTAGACTGAATAAGACAAGCAGTAACACTGACCATAACCTCTCATCGTATGGAAACTTGAAATCTGCCAGATTGCTGAAGTCACCGATTGGAAGGAAGAACTGATCAGGCAAAAAAAGAAGCTGTTGGAGGAGAAACAGAAGAAAGCAGAGGACAAGAGACTGATGCAGCTTCAGGCAGTCATCCGCAAAGCACAGGATGAGGAAGCAAAGGTGAACAACCTTTTTTTCTCTCCTCGTGTTTAGTTTTTCAAATTCATGAAATTCTTCCGTCAAGATGTTTTTCATCGCAACTGACTGACAAATTGCCCTACATCGATGTAAATAAGGATTCAAACCAACACTTGCTGCCAGGCAGAAGCTCGTTGGTCTAGTTGAGATGACGCCTTTCCAGAGATCAGGAGGTGATAGGTTTGAATCCTGCTCGAGTATGTACGCCCGTGATTTTTCTATCATAGCTACTACTAAAACACTGATCAAATCAGTGCTTATTCACGTCGATGTAGGGCAACTTGTCAATCAGTTGCAGTGTTTAGTTTTGTTCTATGCATATTGTAGAGGCATGCTGTAAAACCAGAAATTTTCATGTGCATTAAACTTTTGCAATTTTTTGCAACGAGCCATGATTTGTGAAAGTAGAATGCACGGGAAAGTGTTTGTCTACACAATACATTGACTGCTTGTGGCGGTTTGCGAGAGTTTCATGCCGCGAATGTTTCTGGATTTACAGTAGGTTGATATGGAAGGTTATTTATGCTATCAGAATTGCCTCAATGTTTCAGTACATAGCCTTTCACAATGAAGGGATACTTGTGTATTTGTAAATTAAGCTGCTTAACTTTGTCCCTGTGTTTTGATATTCTTTTTTTCTTCACAAATATTTGCCCAAATATGGATATGCCAAATGTGCTAGTTGAGATTTCCATGACATTGCATGATGTAGTCAGGCCTGGAAATGAAGGGATGTTCTTATTTCTTATTATATTATCCAACATTGTAAGAGGCCAGAGATTTCTGACTGTAGCAGTCATGGTTGCCAGTAAATGTTGTGGGACTTGTTTCTGTATTCACATAGCCATGTTTTCTTGTTGTTGCTGTTATCGGTGATGGTGTACTTCATATAGTAGTCCTGACATAGGAAACTAATTACTAGTATGCTGTTCCTTTACACCAAATGACATTCTTGCATGCATTATTTGTTAACAGAGATTGGTTGGTGTCAGAATGTGAATTCCTTTTCTTGAATTGTTTTTTGCGTAAAGCCACACGTGCCAAGCTGCACCTGAAAGGAAAATCTAGATACAAGATGTTAAAAGAGAGCAAATCTCTCTCAAATGAGCAATCACATTAGCCTTTTTGTGTTTTGAGTGCCATTTGGCACATAATACCCCATATCATTGTACACACTGTCAAAAGTCCCTGGCACAGAAAGGGTTAATCTCATACCAATATTCTCCTTGCATGCATCTCACTGTGTCCAGGCCAATGAGATTGCCTTCATCAACACTCTGGAGGCCCAGAACAAGAAGCACGACATCATGGCTCGGCACCAGGGCCATGAGGCCCGTTACCATGACATCCTGGAGGAGAGGCAGCGCAAGCATGAGGAGAAGGCAGCTAAGGAGGAGGCTGTGCAGGTAAGGGTGGGGGGTGGGATGGGGTGGGGTGGGATGAGGTGGGGTGGGGTGGAATGGGATTGGGTGGGGTGGGATGGGGTAGGGTGGGGTGAGGTGGGATGGGATGGGATAGGGTGGGGTGGGATAGGGTTGAGATGGGATGGATTGGGTTGGGTGGGGTGGGGGAGAAAACTCACTGTAGGGCCATTGATTGGCAGGTTTACTAAATACTGTTAGATAATTACCTTAGTCTGTTGATATTTTTTTTCTCTCATTCTCTCAGGACCAGAGACTTTTCCATCTACTTTTATTCCTGCTGTAGAAATTGTGATACAGTCCAAACTTGGTTATCCATCCATCACTTTAATATATGCATATTTACTTCATTGTGGTTAACTTGTGTAAAAGCATAAAAGGAATGTACAAATGTGATAAAGAGAATGTAGAACAATCATGAATGATTTTTTAAAAATACGAAATTCATCATGTCATCAGATCTATCTTTCATGTATAATTTGTTTATTTTCTGTATGCAGAAACGATGGTACAACTTTTGAGACATCAATCAATCTTTTATTTCTGTGATTGTTGGTATTTTGCAGTCTTTAGGGACTTATACAAAGTAATTCTTTAAATTCATGAAATTCTTCCGTCGAGATGTTTTCATTGCAACTGATTTACAAATTGTCCTACATCTACATTTTTTTTATCATGGCTACTACTAAAACTTTGATCAATTTAGTGCCTATTTACGTCGATGTAGGGCAATTTGTCAATCAGTTGCAATGAAAACATCTCGACAGAAGAATTTCATGAATTTGAATAATTACGCACTACCCGCTGCATGCTGTAAGGATTAGAACCAACACTTGCTGTCGGGCGGAAGCTCGATGGTCTAGTGGAGATGACGCCTGTCCGGAGATCAGGAGGTCGTAGGTTCGAATCCTGCTTGAGCATGTACGCCCATGATTTTTTATCATGGCTACTACTAAAACACTGATCAATTTAGTGCTTATTTATGTCGATGTAGGGTAATTTGTCGATCAGTTGCAAAGTCATTCTTTTCATTGACTTCTCGTTATCTTGACTCTCTAGGAGCGGAGGAAGGCTCTGGAAGAGGAGCGGATAGCCAGGCTTGAGGCCATGAAGAAATACAGACGTGAGCAGGAGGAGAAGATGAATGCCCTCAAGGACCAGCGAGAGAGGGCCCGGGAGCATGCCTCGAAGGAGAAAGCAAGGTACCTTATCAAATGCAGGCTGACATCCCCCACTCAACGAGAAGGAGGGTTCATCTTAGTAGACTTTTGTAAAACCTGGAATTTTTGGACGAATTGAATTTTGCGAATTTCACGATTAGCCAAAATTCATGAAAGTAAAATGCGATCAAAAGGTTTTGTTTACACAATGCAATGAATGCCAGTGGCAATTCAAGAAGGTTTCGTGCTGCAGAAAAGGCCGTTAGCTCCAGTTCATGAAAGTTTAATGCCTCAAATGTTGCTAGTTTGACAGAAGATGCTTATATGGCCCATTGTGTTCTCTGCTGATATTATGATCTAGAAAGGGGCAAAGTCGTAGCGCTCCATTTGATGCGTCTACCTTATTGTCAAGAGTTTGTTGCAGCTCCATGATTAAAACTCAACACTGATATCATGGTTTGCCGCTGAGATCAGAGTGAATGCAGAGTTGTGACTAAAAAAAAAGAATTGAACCTTCTTGGGAACTTGCAAATGATCATGTGTATATCACATGCTTCATGTGTTACCAAGTGGTTGTGCGCTGTCACAGATATCAACATATTTTAGTTTATCTTTTAGTGATCGTGAATTCTGTAATCTCATTTGTCAATCAACCACTGAATATATCCCGTATTCCGTGATATGACGTCATGATACTGTATTACACAGCCAGCTGCGTGTGTACCAAAGACGCTTATAGGAAAGTGCGCGCTAATCCTGTACGAAACAAATGGACAGTGCGCGGTCCTCAAGCATATTACGCACATAACCTGAGACCACTAGACGCTTGATAAACAACAGCAACTTATATCTATCTGGCTACTGCAGTATCTTATGGCGTGTACGTGTACGTATTTGTATGCGCGCATACAGTAATCAGCTCGCGAGACGTAGGCCTAAGTCAACATGGTCATGGCTGACAGCCGGCGATTTCAACATCATTCACGAGGGGAAATCAGCGAGAAGAAGGTTAGCACTTACACTTAAAAAGATAAAATCGTTACCCCCTGCTTGTTCTTAGGAAATACAGGAAATATCTACAGTCTGGTGCCATATTCCATTCGGCCTCCGGCCTCATGGAATATGGCACCAGACCGTAGATATTTGCCCGTATTTCGTGAACAAGCAGGGGGTAACTAATAATATTGCCCAAGTCAGTGCCAAGAAGTTGGAACACGAGCCAATTCCATGATATCTAAAAAAATTTTTAAAAGTGACATGAAATATACAGTCATTATAAGTGTGTATATTCTCCATGTTGAAGGAGATGTAGCTGCTTGACCTAAGAGCATGTGCGCTTGTTTCTACTGATGTATAACCAAATTCTTCGCATCTGTATGAATGATTGGCCATGGAATAATATGGTCATGTACTCTTCTTCCATTTTGGAATGTCCGTCTGAAAGCAGGTACTCATACAGCACTGGACTGAAAACCAGGTTCTCATGATAGAACTTGGCTATGGTGAATGATAAGGACATTGTGTTGGTATTGCTACATTACTCTTTTTGCTGTAATTATTTTGACAGGGAGCGAGAACAGCGTCTTTCAGCTCTCACCGCTGCACAGAGTGCCAAGGAGGAAGAAATACAGAAGAAGATACAGCAGAAGGTATGCACAATTTGGTGTACTCATCACTTAAGGCAATATTCACTAACTTGTATACTCACCATTCTGGGCAGTACATCTCGGTATACAGAAATCAGTATGCTGTCACTCAGTGCAGTATATACAAATTTGGTATACTCACTACTTGGCACAGTATACACAAACTGGTATACTGTGCCAAGTAGTGAGTATACCAGGACAACATAAACAAGTTGCATCTTGGGCAACGTAAACAAAGTGGCCTACTCTCCACTTGAGACAATATTCATAGATTAATACACTCACTGTTCAGTGCAGATCACATAAATCATACTCTTGCCGCTGAGTGATGTGCAGTGTAGTTGGGAGAGACAGGGCAAAAGTAAACACAAAATATACAAATGTCAGTTTTCTTCCGAATTAATGAAACAATGAGGAAATGGGTGTGACCTAGCCCAAGTGAGAAACATTGACCAGATATTGACCTTTCACCCATTCTCCTTCTCTGAACAGCATGACGAGAGCATGAAGCGTCACAGCCAGCAGATCGAGCAGATCCAGAAGAAGGCCATCGAACTGAGCTCCTTCCGACACTACGGCACGAGCGACGCGGCGCCGCGCCAGATGCCGTACGAGAAGAAGAAGATGTGCAGCCTGTGTAAAGTGTTGGTGAGTGGACCCTGTCCAACTTTCTTGAGTCTACAAGTCACATCCTCATTACATGCATGACCAAGCAACAAGAATGATGATGATTATGCGTGCTTAACATTCAGTTTTATTTTGGCATCTACATTGTAAATTTGTAGTTTTATGAATACTTTTGAGTAGTTTGTTTTGAACTATACAAACTTCATCCAACTGGACATGATTGCTCACTCTCAGACAAGCCTCTTTACTTGCAATTTTAAGCAGTCATTTGCAATGTCATGCTGCAGAAAGATTTTCATTTGGGGAAAAATCTGTACATCATCCTATTTCATGGTAATGATAACGTATGCCACTTTACTAGTGAGTCTGTATAAGGTACAAGATTACAGAGCTGCCAATTCTCCCTGACTCTGCAGGAATCTTCCTGAAAACTTCAGTATCTCTTCATGTCTAGATAAGAGAATATAAGATTTACTCTGATTGGGAATGGATTTTGCCCCAAGAAAATATCTCCTTGATTGCTCTTTGAAATCTCCCTGATTTGGACTGATGAAGAATGTTGGCAGCCCTGTGAACATACTCTTCTTCTCGCTTCCCATGACAACCACAGATCCCGTCGGAGGTCTACCTCCTCAGCCATCTGAGAGGCAAGAAGCACCGGGAGAGGGTGACCGAGAACCACAAGGGATCCAACCTCTCAGAGGAAGACATGGTAAAAGCCTGGCACCCAGAACTTTGCTAGAACAAAACGGACAGTGAATGCTTCCAACCTCTTGCTAGTTTTCATTTGTAATAGCATCGTATGTAGAGGCCATCACATCTGAACTATTCTCTTTGTGTGATCAATGCATATTGGCATCCATGGAAAAAAGAATAAGGTATGGGCATGCAGTAACTGTTAAAAAGTTGAAAGGAAGGGAATATTTCTGTATGTCCTTGGAGGTTTTCGTTTTGATGAAACCATGCTCATCGTTTTTCTCAGTTTAGTCATCATTCTATTGTACTGACATTTTATATATAAGAGACAAACTTTTATCCAGAATCAACCTGAGCTGATTTGAGCATTCAGCACCTCTTCATTTCATTCTTTCCCTTAATGAAGAAGATTATTTCCAAGTACAATGACAGATTGAATTTCTACTGATGAAATCTGTCTAGTTAAAACTTTTTCTGACTCCTATTGTCACTTTGCCAAGACTCTCATAATGCATTGGGTACATGTCGAGACTACTATATCAGTAAGAGTTCAAAGGTCACTACATTCAACAATCAGAGTTTATTCTCAGACTTGAAGTTTTAGCTGTTGTTGTATTGTGAAAGTCAAGATATTTCTAGTTCATTGTGAAAGTAAGTTGTAAAACTGAATTCCAGCTTTCAAAGCAACCACAGTAAATCACCATTGTTGCAGTCATTGTAAGATTGCATAGAGTGTAGTCATCTGACATTGTATTGAACAATTGTAGATTCGGAAAGTTATTATTACAGGGCCTTGTTTTATGAAAAGTTATAATTGATTATATAGTTGATTTCAATGTAAGTCTATGACAGCCTGTGTGGTAAGGAAATTCAAAATTGATTATATCTTTTGATAAAATGGGGCCCAGGTATCATACTGAGTGTTTTATGCAACAAGCCTCAGTAAATGTGTGGATAGGGATTTTAAAAAAGAAAAGAAAAAACACACCGTGACCTTTGAACCCTGCTTGTGGATGTGTACCCCCTCGTAGGAGACGATCTCCCTAAAGCTGGTGGTGGATGCCCCGGGAGACCAGCCACACCCAGAGCTAGTGGCGGAGCGGGAGCGCACCAAGGCTAGCCGGAAGAGGGCCAGGAAGCTGCGGCAGCGGATGGCCAGCAAGGGCAAGGAGTACGAGAACAACTTGCCCTCCAAGACCCAGGGCCAGGACTCTCATCACAAGGCTAAGTGAGTCTCAGAGAGCACCCTAGTCTACATTCTCATCAGATCTGTCAGATCATCATACTCAGGTGCATTTAGAACCCAGAACCTCCTTAATGCTAGACAGACATCATATCCATCACTGGCTATTGGGCAGAAGCTCGGTAGTCTAAGGAATATATCGTCTGTATTGCAATCAGGAGGTTATGGGTTCAAATCCCACCAGAGTATGATTGTCAATGAATTTTTTATCATGGCTACTACTCAAACACTGAGTGTATGATGTTTATCTTACGGCAATGAAGAGCAGTTTGTCAATCAGTCGCAATTACAACAACTTGACACAACAATTCATTAATCTGAATAATTATGCAGTACTTCCTGCATGCTATAAGGATCAGAACCAGCACTAGCTGTCGGGTGGAGGCTCGGTGGTCTAGTGGATGAGACGCCTATCTGGTGATCAGTAAAGCGTTGGTTAAATGTCCAACCGGAGTGTATATGCAAATGATTTTTTATCATGGCTGCTGATCTGGCTACTACTAAAACACTAAATATTCAGTGATTACAAGCATGTTTATATCAGTGAAGAGCAATTTTGTCAGTTTTTTGCAATAACAAAATTTATGCTCCATCTCAGACTTCAGAAACTGCTTAAAGACATGAACAAGTATCTTCAAGCGTCCGACTCCTCTGGACCGTGGGAGCAGAGCAAAGTATCGGCACTGGACCGTGCACTCGGGGAGGTCAACCGGATACTAGACAAAAAGGTATCCATTTTGCCAGTATCAACTTTCTTTCAAAGACGATGATTATGTAGGAACTGTATTTTCATAAATGTTTCATCTGTCTTTACAGTTTTCCAAATGGAAGTCAATTGCATCGCAGCTCCAACAAGCTGTTATCTTTTCTCAATAGAATCATCAGAATAGATACCTTTATTGGTGCTGATGTACTAAAAACAAAAGGAAATTGTTTGGAGCTACCTATAAAGTTTTAGTCTTTCCATAATGTTGTGGCCAGTGTCACTGTACCACAATTTTGGGAGAAATGGGTCACAAATGATCATATGAAAATCAGCTGCAATCTTCTTGCCATTACTGAAGCTGCAACCCATAGTCTCTACCCCAAAACTTTGACATGGGACCAGAAAGTCTCTTTTGTATATTTAGATATTTAGAAATAATGCACAGGAGAGATTGTGTTAGTGGAGGTGCAGTGCATTCGAGAGTATTTACAATGGTGTAAGTGCATGATATGTTGCATAATACTGTGAATGACCAAGAGTGAGCTGCATCTCCATTAATGTCACAAACTTAATTCTGTGCATTATTTGTTTTATTAAATGGGTCTATGAACTATTTTTTCAGATCAGGTGGTAAAACTTTATATTGCAGCACAATGGGGCAGACCTTTGATCGACCATGATGACGGCTGCATGAAACAAGGCAATTGTTTGAGTTTTAGCCATACACAGAGACACAGATTGATTGCTAATCTACTACAGGATAACAAGCAGTGCATGTCACAAGAAAATGAAGAGCAGACATACGACCCACTTCAGCCGTACTAATGGGCTACGTTCTTGAACCCATTTTATGACATGATGTTATCGATAAGAGTATGTGTCATCCCATAATGACTGCCACTAGATGATGTATTTTGGTCTGTGTATACTTTCACTGTAGGAGCCATCAGACCAAATCATGTTCAGGGCTCATGGTGGTCTGTCAGTTCTGACGAGGATACTGATGCTGATAGACAGTGCTTCCTCTGACAGACCTGCTGTGGTTCCCAAGAAGTGAGTTTACAGTCTCGTACAATGTACCATTATTTTCATAATTATCCCTGCTTCTTTTAGTCCCACAATATTTGCTTATGCGACAATCACTTCAGTCTTATTTTCTCCAAGTACTTAGGGTTAGAGTTAGGGTTAGGGTTAGGATTCAAATATGGTTTTAGGTTTAGTTTGATGTGAGGATTAGGACTAGGTCAGAGTTATGTTTGAGTTATGGGTAGAATTTATGTTTGACTTTGCGTGCAGATATTTCAAGGGAGCAATTGTCACAGGAGCAAATGTCATGGAACTTTCATTCAATACATTTTTTTGGTGTTTTTGGAGAGGGGGTTCTTCCAAGTCTTCTTCCTCATCTTTGCCTAATGTTTTCTTCCGTCCCATATGTCTGTCGGTCTGTCTGTCTCTCTGTGTCTCTTCCTCTCTCTCTCTCTTGGCATATCAAATTGTGAAATACTTCCAACTTTCGAAGCATGAGCTGTTATAGACATCCACGTCTACAAATCATATCATTACATTGTTACGCAAACCTTACCCAACATTGAATCTCTTCAATGCAGGACACTGTGCTCGGCCGCTGAGGTGTTCCGGCTTGCCTGCCGCAACAACTATGACAACTGCCAGTATGCCATGTACAGCGGCAAGATGGCACCCCTCATAGACCTCCTTATGCACCAGCTGTCGGTAAGTCTCAGTTTACCATCCATTATCATACCATCACATTAATCATGACAAGCCTTCTATGAAAGCTCGATCATGGATATGCTGTTGTCTTCTTTAATGAGTCAGATAGGGTATATAGTGCATTATGAGTAAGATTCAAAACATGAATGGGTTTTTCTGCCTAGCACCAGCATAGCCGTATCTTTGCGGTACAGGTTAAATTCTACACTGTATATTTTGTATATATTTAGTTAGTATGAGTTTTCACGAGTATGGACTTTTAACCCGTTGAGGACGAGTCCGGAGTATACTCGGGCAAGTGTCTATGGGAAATGCGTGTTGTAGTAAAATCAGCCCGTCCTCAATGGGTTAAGGCAATTTTGCGAGAGGTTGAATTTTAGAATGAGAAATAGTAATTATTCCTTTGCAGAAGAATAGTATCTGTGGTTCATATATTTTGCTTCCCCCCCCCCCCCATACTAGATTCTAATACCTGAGACAGAGGATGGTCTTCATGGTCATCCCTGGGGACTGGACTCCCTCAAGCCACCCTATGACGTGGTGGCCGGCAGTCTCATGCTCCTCTTGACCAGCCTCCTCAACGTCCTGGTCAAGCACCGGCCACAATCCCCGTCCACGCCGGACGGCAAGCTGCCATCCTCGGCCAAGAAGAAGCAGAAGGAGACGTTTGACCAGTGGGGCATGGATATTGTGAGGTCAGTGTCCAGTTTATGGCCTAGAGGGCAGTGACTTCTATTGGCAGAGCATCAAGATGGGTGTTGGGGTGGCTGCGTTGCCGCAGCGAAGCAAACATGTTTCGCTGTTGTTTTTGTTATACTCTTATATGATTGTGTTCTCATATATTTCATATTTAATTTATTTTATTTTTTATTTTTATTTTTTTTGTGTGTTAATGCATCTACTTACAGTATGGTCAAATATGGCTTTACTCATCCCTCATAAGAACACAGCTGCCAAATTTCCATGATTCTTCAGGGGGCTTCCTTTAAAACTTCAATATCTCCTCATATCTAGATGTGAAATTCTCTGCGATTCAGGAATTATTTTTGCCCATTGAGATGCATGTAACACACAACATCTCCATCAGAGCTCTTTGGAATCTCGATCATTTTGATGTGCCAATGTTAGCAGCCCTGTGAGAGTTACAACAGTCCGTGTGCGAGTTTGATATGTCCTTTATCTTGCACAAATTCTACTTACATCTTCAATTAGATATCAAGTTATCAAGTTACACCCTTGCCATCACTAATCCTTTGTTTATTGATTTGTTGTTGTTGTTGTTGTTGCAGCTACCTGGTTAGCTGTGGAGTGTTGGACAAGCTGACTGTATACTTCAGCAACGTGCGGGACCCCATAGACGAGGAGCCCCATATAGCTGAGTTCCTGCAGCATGCCCTTGGGCTGCTGGGTGCCATGACGAGATTCATCTCCACTGCCTCAAACAGGTGAGTTTGTGACGACTCATAGCAAAGGAGACCTCCCAAGATCAGTCACTGTTAACTGAGAAATATTCATGCCATTGATTTCTCATGCTAGATTTGTTAGGAGATTTTCTCATGGTTTTGACAGTGCTGATGGGTGGCATTTTTCTAATATACAAAATGTACTAGAAGTTATAGACAGGTAATACTAGGAATTCACAGGAAGAAAAAACATTGGCATGGTTGTATTTTTGTGCTGGTATCATAGAGTATGAACTATGAAAATGCCACACTATAAGAAATTGTAATGATACTGCAAGGAGATGCCAAGGAGTTAATATTCATAATTTTTTTGTTGATGGGAAACGGATCCAGGATTCGAGAAGGTGCTGTTACATTGTACATGGACCAATGCTTACGCATACATGTATGTCATGTTTCGAATATCTAAATAAAACCGATTCATGCACTGAGTTTGTGAAAAATGTGTGTGGCATCATGTCATTCTCACTTCATCTCTTGATTTGGCCATTATTCTGGGCTGGTTCTGTCTATAAACGTATGCATCCTCAAAGACAAAGTTCACTTGCTAGCTAGCTGTGGAAACTTGTAAATACGTGTAAACGTGTAAATATGTGATATACTTTCATTGACAGTTGACTAGATCTACATCGTTGATCTTTGTAATGAAGATGCCGGCGATTGTCGTGCCATCGATCAGCACCTTTTTGAATCTGTGGTCCGTGTACCTTTAACCCGTCGAGGACAAGTCCTGAGTATACTCGGGCAATTGTCTATGGGAAATGCGTGTTGTAGCAAAATCAGTCCGTCCTCAACGGGTTAATCTTGACAAACTTTTGTTCCTAGAGGAATGTTTTGCCCAATCCATGGTGCTTCCCCACCCCAGGTATCAAGAAAGACATCATGATTGAGTTGTTTGTCTGTTTGTTCGATTGTTTGACTCCAGAACCGCTGCAGGCATCTTTACACCCAAGAAGGACGACACCACCCAGCTGGTGGCCACCTTCCAGGTGACCGGTCTGGGGGGCATCGTCTCCCTCCTCTACGGCATCCTGCTCCACGGTGGAGCCCCTGCCAGGGACAGCACCATGACCCCACCAGAGATCCCTGAGCACACCCTCAGCGTGGTCAATGCTGGGATCAAGATGCTCAGCAGCATTGCCACATTGGACCTGAATGTCTTGCAGGTGAGAAGCAATGCTGGCAGAGAAGGAGAAATACTGCACTCTGAGATTACCCTTCTGTGGAACACGAGTCTAAAATCTTTTTGTCGAATTCAGATACCGTATTCGCCAGCGATAATGCCACACCATTTTTCACAAAAATAAAACAGTAAAGTCGGGGTGAGGCCTGTATGTTGACACAAGCAAATTATTGTCTTTCCAAAGTGTAAAAAAGAAAGCACAGCGCGATTGCATGATGATTTGCATAACCACTGCGGTGATTGCAATCCTTCACATATCACACAATAGGCCTATCTCTGCAATAATCTGCTATTGAATAGTACAGTGTGTGTGAATGAAGACACCAGGCTATTGAATAGTGTGTGTGAATGTGCACACTCTCAGTCATTCCTCACATTAGAGTCCTACACACAGAAATATCATTCAATATCCTGACACGAAGTTTGCATCAAGTGGAAAAACTTAATATGAAACAAACATAATTAGAAAGGCCTTTGAAAGATGGAGAATTAACAAGTTTCTCAGAAATGTGATGTAGAGAATAATGAAGTTTTGATCAGAACAAAACCCCTTCGATTTTTTCATCATCAAAGTCGGGATGCGGCTTTTCCGGCACTGCGGCCTCATAACCGGCAAATACAGTGTGAGAATGTTGAGGAATATATGAAGTAGCAGGCATAAATAGCTCAATATCAAAGAGAGGGCATATCAATGCAAATCTCTTGCACGTTCTATTGATTGGTCATCACCAAATAATGGTTCTCCCTCTCTTGTACAGACTGCCCTTGGTGCCGAGGGGACGTCACTGGAGTTCCGACATATCGCCACCTACCTGATGTGGTATTGCAGTCACTTCACGGCCTGTGAAGATCTACTCCATGAAGTCATTCTCATCGTAGGCTACTTCACTGTACTCAGCAATGACAACCAGGTAACGGCAGAAAATATAGTACTGTATTTGGTGCCCAGGTCTACCTACTAAAAATTCACCATTTTTGTGCAGTTATTATTATTGTTTTCATTATTTTTTTCTTAGCACTGTTCCTGGGTTACCCAAAAATTTTTTAAATTGATTATTTTCTTGTTGCTTTATGCACATAGATTTTGTTTTGCCTTTATATTAACACAACAGTAAATTAATATTTATACATCAAGTAAATCCTGTAGATACATTATTCATATTTCTTTCATTCCCCCTTCCCCCAGGTTCTCGTACAGACGGGTAACACTCCAACCCTCCTCCAGCAGCTGTGCAGCCTTCCCTTCCAGTACTTCAGTGATCCCCGGCTGGTCAATGTCCTCTACCCTACCCTCATCTCCTGTTGCTATGACAACGTGGAGAACAAGGAGATCCTGCAGCAGGAGATGAGCTGCTCCCTGCTTGTTGTGTTCTTAGAGGTAAGCTCATGTTTATTTCATGTCTGTTTCTTCGGATTAGCTCCCCTGTAATTTCAAATCCTGCATGTTTGAGTAGCAATATCCTCTTACCTTCACATCTGCACATCTCGATGATTATCCAACTTTCTCCTTCTTTCTCTTCTCCTTCCTTTCTGGTTATCTTTCTCCTCCCACCGACTTCCAAACCCTTTACCCGATTCTCACTCTATTCTTCCTTACAACAACTGTCCCTGCCTTCTATTCTCCCATCTACACTAGTGCAACTTCACTTTCCAGCTCACTGCTGCCAGTTGACTGCCACACTTTCCTTCCACTCTCCCCATGTTCCCTCCCTCCCGCACACTCCTCTGTCTAGGATCTTCTTTCACCAAACAACAGTCCTTTCACGGACTACATACACATCGTGTTACTGCAAACCTCCTTCCCTCATTTACAACATCATACAAACTTTCAACAACACATAATTTCCTCATACTCTTTGACATTTGGTATGGATACAGTATACAATGTAATAAAAAAACAATTGGCATGCAATAAGAACATGTGACACTAAGTGACAGTACCATCAGTGTAGAATGCATTTAATGCATACAAATTCTCCTAGAACCATGAAGAGTGTATTGTGTCTTTGTATATCTGTTGTTTGCAACTACCAGTTTACTCACTTTTCAGTTAAAGTTGTTTACCCTTCCTTTTCTTGTTAATTCAGTATTGGTAGCTCACGGGGGTTGGGGGTCAGGATTGGTTCAGTAAATTTTGAGATGTATTGCCATGTGCTTCAAGATATCACAGAAGAAAGCTTGTAAAATGCAGCTCTGTTTGTTTTAGTGATTTTTAAATAGAAATTTCTGTTTCAACATCTCTTTTTTTAACAGGAGCGTCTAGGGGACCAAGAAAGGAGAAAACTGGTACCAACAGCAGCCAAAGCAAGAGGTAAGACCTCCTCCAACAGAACTTTCAGCCAAATGTTTCCACAATCATTTGAGTCCTGCCTTGTGTTATTAGTTAGTTTTGATGTCGGGAGGGTTGGCAAAGAGGACGGGAGGCAGAGTGTAAAATTATTCTGTGCACGCGCGAAACCGAGGATTTCTCCATCCTGCTGATTTTCGGGATGTTTCTTGGTGGAAATGATATTCGGTCTGGTAACCTGTTCCATACTGAATTCTGAAATCCCCATAGACTTAATACACGGGCCACTGGGTTCCCATACGGAACGAGTAAACAGGATGGGTGGCTAGCCGCTGTATGTGTGAGTAAAACAAGCACCTGTGTGACAGCTTACACAAGTGCAGCGCATGCAAGCGTGCCCATCCACAGAAATCTAAACAGCGAGCATATCAGGGCAGAGGAAGACGGTCACTGTTGGTTAACTCACTGTCCTATATGCCCTACTGTCCCGAATCAAAGTCTCCCTATCACCTCCAAGATCCTCCAGAATTTACCTCATGCTTAATAACACAAACCCAGCATCATGTGGGTCTAGGGCAATCACCCCCTGGGCAATTACCCCGGACCCTTCCCTTGACCCTAACCCTAATCCTAATCCTGAACCTAATCCTAACCTTAACCCAAACTCTATACCCTAAACCTAACCCTAATCCTAATCTTTACTCTAACCTTATCACTAACCAGTATTTAGCAGGGGGTAATTACTCTCGCGGGGTAATTGCCCTGATACGACTCCAGTATGTGGCCAGTCAACTGAGGGCTCACATAGCAGTTTACTAGGATGGTTGCAGAGTTTATGTAATTCATCAAGTGTCGATAATTGGAATGTGAGCTAAGAGAGTAGTGATTTTACTGGGGGAGGGAAAGAAAAGGGAGACTAAAATTTGTCATCAAATACCTCTTGCCCCCCAGCAACCATGTTTGATGCTCATCAAGAAGTTGCTGTCAGTCGATGTTTCATAGCAGGTTGAATTTTTAACCCTTTTTGTGCCGGGGGCTTCTAACAATGTGTGCAATGCTATGGGGTTTTCTGTGCCAATCGGCACTCAAAGCCCACAAAGGGTTAAATTGTTTTGTAATTCATTTGAAGTTATCGTATTTTACAGCAATTTGAAATAGTTGTAGTGACAGTGTTGAAGAAGGGAAAACAGTAAGTTTAAGTTGAATATGTAATATATTTCACGTGACTCACGAGTGAGTCACTGTGACACTAGGGAGAGTGTTCAATCACATTGGCTAGGTCTATGCCAGTAGGACAAGAATACACTAGCAATTACTATTAACCAAATGTAGTGACTGTTGATATACGCTGCATCTCAACCTGCACTTGTACTTTTGTATGTCTTGTCTTGTGATATACAGCCGAGCATGGTGCTAGTGTGACAGAGCCAAGCAATTCAGACATAGGTAGAGTGTGGAGTTTTGCTTGAAGTGCACTCACACTAACTACAATTCACGAGTTGACACTTTGACAATTCTTTTTCTCTTCGTTTGCTCACTTTTTTCCTGCCATTAACCCCACTGTGTTCCACCTTTGAGGGAGTCACCACTTTGCATCAATTTCAGCCCTGCTTACAACTAAGTTTCATTTTATAAATTGATAAATCAAAAAGTAATAAATCATAAACTTCTGAAATTTAAAAGAAGTGGTAAGGCTACAAGGTCATTGTTTTTCTTTCCTGAGGTCACTATGGCAGCGCATAAAGCTGTTTGCATTTTGTTTCTCTGTTTTAAATTATTACGTCCAAAATACTGAAAGGTATATAATATACAGAAGAGAAATAGAGGAAAGTAAAGAGATTGAAAGAGAGACAGTGTTGGGGGACAATAAAGGCTCAAATACATGTGCTTTTACAACATAGTTCCAAAGTTAGTGTGAAGACCCCTAAATGACATACTGAATTAAATTTGTATGACTAAAGAAATAATAGATATGAGAAAATAGCAGAAAAGGATGGAAATCTAACTTTGTCAGGAAATGACCTTGCAGAAGTTAGCCGTATCAAGGCAAAAATTAAGTTAGCAGTTTATCAGCACATGTGTCATGAATGTAAATTTTATTGTGTGTAATATGTATATTTTGTCTTTTTTTTTCACATGGGAGAATGCAAGTTATGTGCAGATATAGTTTATATTTAGTGTACTTTTCCCGTAGAGAAGTAAAATTCAAATACTGAGATATTCAAGGAATTATTAGTTGTATATTTGCAGTGTAATTTCTGATTGTAATTTTCTTTGTGCTTATTGATTTTAATCAAATGGGCCTAACTGACTGGACTTATTCATTTCCACTCTGCTCGGATTGCAATTTTGTTATTTACTTTTATATTTGCCGTGCTGTCCTTGATTCTATTTCACTAACAAGAGCTTGATTTTGTAATTCTTCTATGCATACCACATGCTTGATGCTGAAAGCTTAGGTGTGCGTTTCTCCAGCTATGTTATCTTTCTCTGTTCTGGCCTTTTGTTATTGATTCCCAGATGAAGCCATTGACTGTTCACTATCATTTGAGTTGATGACATTATACTGTATACGCCAAATATTTCGCGAGGTTTTTCGTGAGTCAGGTGCTATATGCGAAATTAAAGACACACGAAAATATTGACTCTGATCCCGATGTGAATGTGACATACGCATGTACATTTCTCCGTTCAGTGCAAGATTCCACGATCGCGAATTTAACCCCTCGCGAAATCGTCAGGAATTCCCAATTGGCGAAAATTGAGACTCGCGAAATATATGGCGTATACAGTACTCTAAGTGATAAAATTGTTTTTCCTTTTTGATAAGAGCTGAAAGATGTCCAAGCTCAACAGGTCTTGAGGCCTCACCAGTATAGATTACCTGTCGTGATATTTTGATATCTTGATATTTTGAGATTGAGCGTGTTTCTACTGAGAGCACCTCACATCCCTGGCATCGCCACAAATTTTTTCCAACGCAGCACCTCGTATTTTACGACCACTCGAGCTGTTTCTACTGAGCGATAAAATACGAGGTGATGCAAAGGTGACGTGCAAATGCGGCGATTCCGGAAGTCAGGTACATGTATTTTTAAGTCACAGATTGGGTCACGCGCGCACTGCCTGACAATATAAAATGAAATACTAAGTAACACGGTGTAAAATCACAGTAAGTGATGAGGGCTTAGTAATGCAATAAGTTAGGCTGTTAATCATGCGAACAATAGACGATGAATGCCACAATTCACATGTAACGTAACGTATAGGGCCTATAACACGTACACAAGCGAGTTGGTACAGGGAGGTGAGAGGAAGCAAGTTGCGAACACGGTCGCTGTGTGTACACACGTATTTTGTACACATGTGTCGAAGGATTGTGTGCGATGAACCAATTGAAAATCGCGGGGAGAAATTCTAGACGTCCGATACACCACGAATTTCGCTACCCGGTGTGTTTCTACTGAGAATCGTCCTTCGCGTCACCACGCATCGACCACCTCAATAGGTGGACGACGGAGCACCTCGCATCACCCGGCATCGGCCACTACCCGATCTGTTTCTACTGAGGAAAAATTCGAGGTGTCACCACGCATCGGCCGGTATCACCACACATCGGCTGGCCTCACCTCGAATTTTCGTCGCTCAGTAGAAACACGCTCCTTGATATTTTGCAAATGTACCAGTAAGGGCCTGCTTGCTCCTGCAGCAGGGTTTTTACTCTTGATATATTCCTTGTTTTCCTGGATTGTAAACCTAACTTGCATTGCTTAAATCTTAAAATGGACAAATATCAGATTGGATCTGTAAGATCTTCTGTCGACATTTGTGTTTGTTGCTGTATTGGGTAAAAGCTGCAGGTTCCAGCCACCCTTTGATATTTCACTCTGCTTGAAATAGGATGGAAATGCCATTCTCAATCCTCAATCAAGCCTGTACTTTAAAAAAAAAAAAGTTCCATTGATCACACTGGATAAAGTTACAATTATACAATAATAACCAAGAGATGGGAAAGAATATAACTGAAACTGACGCACTACATAATCCTGTCTGCAATACATATATACAGTGCGTATTTAAAAAAAACGCAACAGGATTTGATTTCAAATTTGTGAAGATTGTGTTAACTTTACACCAAAGTGAGTAGCAACATTTATTCATACACGGTTATGGATGGCTGAGTAATCATTCTTTTTGGACAATGGGTCAAATTGGACTTGGGACCAAGTTTAGACACTGCAAGAATCAATGCACCTTATCAGAAATTAACTTAACAAATGGAATAATGAAATTAATAATCGCAACTTACCATTGTCTTCTTTCGGATATCTCTTTTTAACATTACATCCCATGCCCCTCAACATGGCCACCATTCCTTTTCACACAGAGATTAGCTCTTTTCTCCATCTCACGCACAGCCCTGCGAATCATTGGGGCTTGGTGGCGTAGAGCTTCAAACTCATCAGTGATTCTTTGTCTCAGAGTTGCAATGTCAGGTGGAGGGGTTATGAACACTTTGCTCTTGAGATAACCCCAAAGAAAAAAGTCACAACAAGTCAGATCCGGAGATCGTGGTGGCCACTCCACATCATGATACAAGGCAATCACCCGATTTCCAAATACCTCAGCCAATCTGTTTCTTACTGCAACTAGTCGATGGGCTGGTGCGCCAGCCTGTGCCCACCATAGGCGTCTGAACACACCCCTTTGTTGCACAGGAAAATTTTCCATTAATTCAGGAATCACATGTTCATTTAAAATTTGTAAGTATCCATTTCCGTTCATGTTGTTTTCAAAGAAGAAGGGCCCTAGGAGCAAACCGTTTCCACAAAGTCCAGCCCAGACATTCAGCTTTTCTCTACGAAAATCGACGTCATAGTTCAATGCAGAAACTGAAACTTGGTCCCAAGTCCAATTTGACCCATTGTCCAAAAAGAATGATTACTCAGCCATCCATGACCGTGTAAGAATAAATAAGATATCATTGGATAGAGGAGATATGTGGCTTTAAGATGTTGCTACTCACTTTGGTGTAAAGTTAACACAATCTTCACAAATTCGAAATTAAATCTTGTTGCGTTTTTTTTTTATACGCACTGTATTTAGGTCATATATATTCTGTGTTGTGTTAATATCTGGAAAAAACGACAATGAAGTGGTAAAGCTGGGTTCTCGTTATTCTTATCCCAAAGTGTGCTTGAGAAGTGATGTTTCACATTGTGTGTCTATCTGTCTGTCTATAGCTGCCCCCTGTCTGTCTGTCCGTGTGTCCCACATTTTGTTATGGCAATAAGACCAAAACCCCAGAGTGGACTTTCTCCCATACTTGTCCAAGGTATGGCACATAGAGTTTACATGTGCTGATTATTTTAAGTGCATTATCCTTGAGGTCGAAGGTCATAGGTCACAGAGCTATATGAAACATTTCATTTCATGGACATGACTTGAGCTAGGAAGGTCGGGGGGGGGGGGGGCAGAGGGTTGGTAAACAGTAGTAAATTTGGTAGGAAGGTTAGGATTGAATTAACAGTCATTTACATTAAATGATATGGGTTATCGAACTAAGTTCAAGGTCGAGGGTCACTAAATTTGCTGAGTGTGTCATTTTCCCACCATATCTTTGACTAGAAAGGTCTAGTGAAAAGCACATTTTAAAGGAAGAATAGAAGTATTGCAACTGATTGATTCATGAATTTGAAGAATAGAGGTAACCACAGTTATTTTCCCTGAAAATGAAAATGAAAGGTCAAAAGGTCAAAGGTGAAGGGCAAAGTTCACAAGAAGTTGAAGTCTTGCCTTCCTGACATTTGAAGAAAATGGAGTCACTGTTTAGAGAGAGAGAGAGGAGTTGAAGAAAGCAGAATTGTAGGATGTGTGCTCTCACACTACCCCTTCATGTAGTGGATTCAAATACTCCACCTTCTTTTTATGCAGTAAAAGACTTATTGAAACGCCCACCATCTAAACAAGCAAGTGTTACCTCGGAAGAAAAAAAAAATCATTCTTGTATCCCCGTGGAAACATCGTGACATTTTGGAAGGATGTTTTCCTCCCAGGGTGGGATTACTGGGTCTTTTCTGTTGACGCTGTGGAGAATCCTAAAGAGAAATATTGGATTTGCCGTGCTTCGTCTAGGCTTGAAACGGTTGAATAGAAACAAGGTGCGACAACTATGAAGAGGAAAACTGTATCCAGGTAGAGGATTACTCTCTGCTGAGAAGATGTTAATTCGGCTTGTCATTGTAGCTCTCCGAAGAAATTTGTTTCAACATATTCAGTTTATTTTGCTCTTACAACATGTGTGTGTGGATATCATAGTTAATCGTTTAGATTTGAAATCCCCTGAGAGACTTCATGGCTTCAAGATGATTAATATCTCAAATACTCCAAGTGAACACAGCATTGTTTCTTTGAATTGATTGTAAAGGGAGATATTTTGGGGGAATGAAATTTTCACAAATTGGAGCTGACGGCCTTTTTCGCGGCATGAAATTTTCACAAATGGCCACTGGCATTCAATGCATATAATGTAGACCAGAACTTTTGTGTGCATTTTAATTTTGGGAATCTTGTGAAATTCTCAAAATTAAAATGCACGCGAATATTTCTGGCTTTACGTTGATAATTAAGTAGATTGATATGTACTTGTATGTGGGTAAGTTTGCATGTTTGTGCATGTGCATATGTAACTACACTACATATATTTATGTGTGTGTGTGTGTGTGTGTGTATAAATGTGATATACACATTTTCATATGTATTAGCAATATGTATATTTTATGCATATATTCATTAGAATGAGGAAGTCCTGCCTTTTCCTTCTTTCTTGAATATCTTTTGCATGAGATTCTTCATGTGATTGGGGTTTGTACGCTATTCTCTTGTGCTCAAGCTGACACATTGTGTAGGATGAATTCTTTTCCCTCTTGCATTTGTGACTGAATACGAGTGGGATGGGGGCTTGGGTCCTTCATCTGTCTGAAGGAAGTATATGGGATGAAGGTAGAAGAGATTCTTTATATTATATTGGTCACTTCTTGTGTTCAGTTGATGGTGTGTGCCTTTCATTGATCTTGTTTTAACTGCTGTCAGTTGTTATGTTCATGTTTACTGAGTATGTCTTTTACTGCACTTATTCTTAACCCGTTGAAGACTATAGTAGTCCTGTGTATACTCAGGCAGGTGTCTATGGGAAACATGTGTTAAAGCAAAATCAGCTCATCCTCCTTAACAGTTTAAGAGAGGTCTGTCCCAACAATGCATGTTTTAATCAAAACACACTCTTTGTCCTCATACATTTCCTCACACTGTTCAGTAAGTCTTTCTTGTGGCACTCGTACGTTGTTGGTGAGGGGATGATAAGATTGACAGTGGGGAAGAGGAGGGAAGAGAAAGGGGGGAAGGTAGGATGAGCAAAGGAAAGATGGATGGATTGTACCAAGGATGATAGGAAAACAGGTGGATCTGCCTTTGGTAGGAGCTGGGAGCAAGGTGGGGGGCAGTGATTAGACAACCTGACCCTCACAGAGGGGTCCTATGGGAGGAAGATGATGATGAGGAGGATGAGGAGGATGGTGGTGATGGTGGTGGTGATGGTGGTGATGGTGGTGATGATGATGGTGATGGTGGTGATGGTGGTGATGATGGTGGTGATGATGGTGGTGATGATGGTGGTGATGATGGTGATGATGATGATGATAGTGATGATGGTTATGATGATGATGATGATGATGATGGTGATGATGATAGTGATGATAATAGTGAAGGCGATGATGGTGACAATCATGGTGATGGTGATGGTGGTGGTGATGATGATGGTGGTGATGATGATGGTGGTGATGATGATGGTGATGATGGTTATGATGATGATGATGCTGATGATGCTGATCGTGGTGATTATATGATGGTGGTGATGGTGATTATATGATGGTGGTAATGGTGATGATGATGGGGATAGTGATGATGCTGATGCTGCTGCTGCTGATGATGATGGTGATGGGATGAGGGTGATGATGATTATGATGAAAATAATGATGGCGATGGTGATGATGGTAATGATGATGATGGTGATGATGGTGATGGTGCTGATATGATGGTGATGATGGTGATGATAATGGTGATGATAGTGATGATAATAATGGTGATGATGATGGTGATGATGATTGTCATGATGATGATAGTGATGATGATAATGATGATGATAATGGTGATGATAATGCAGATGAGGATGAAGATGAGGAAGAGGAGGAGGAAGAATGGAGCAGGGGTTGTACAAGATGCTAACTGGAGTTAAAGAATAAGAAGTAAATTGAGAGAGACAGTAATGAGAAGTTGGAGGAACAAGAGAAGAAAGAGGAAGAGGAGGAGGAGAAGGAGGAGGAGGTGGAGGCATTGTCAGTGTTCTCAATGAGCACTGTTCTGTATTCGCTGCATATGATTATATGCCTCCAGGTTTACTGGATTATTCATGTAGGAGTATTTTTGTCATGCCATTCAGTACACTCATTCAGCCAGAATCCATCGGAGTAAGGTGGAGTAAATTGGGTTTTCTCAAGATTGAGATACATATGTTTTTACATGACCAAAAAAAAAAAAACACACCAAAGAAAACAAAAATTTGTCTATTGTGAGGTTGGTCATTCCTTCCACAACACACTTGAGAGTTTGGTCTTTTGTGTGTGTTGGGGGGGGGGGGGGAGGAGGAGGGGGAATTTCCTTTAATGTTAATCAGGATAATTCTTAAATAGTTGATGCCAAGCTGGGCTCTCCTGTGATATGGCTTTCAATAGACGGCAAGTCTCAGCATTCTCTGAGGCTGTGTAAGTCCCACCACCCCAACACCTTATCAGTCATGGAGGACGTTGTGTGCATGTGTGTGTGGTGGGGGGGGGGGGGGGGGGGTAGCTATGCACCTACCTGTCAGACTAAGGGCCTCTTCTACCCACATCTATTATGCATTTCATTCTCTGTGTGTCTACGTATGTCATTACTACCATACATGTGATCCCATGTGCTGTGTTGTAGAGATGGGGGGGGGGAGGGTTGGGTTGTTTATTGCCTGTTATGTAAATAATGGGAATACACTCATCTTGTACTATCAAACCTGAAATGTTTGCAGCATGAAATTTTCCAGAATTGGAGCTGATGGCCTTCTTGCAGCATGAAATGTTTGCAAATTGGAGCCAATGACCTTTTTGCAACGTAATTTTTGCTAATTGGAGCCGACAACCTTTTTGCAGCAAGAAGTGTTCACAAATTGCCACTGGCCTTCAATGGATATAGTGTAGACAAGGACTTCCACATACATTTTATTTTCACAAATCTTGGTTCCTCTTAAATTTTGCGAAAATGTCTGGTTTCACAGTATTGAAGAATATTGGTCTAAAACCGAGTGGCTTCTCATCTTTTTTTTTGTCCCTCATTATTCCCGACACACATGTCCCGGTGAATTGTGAACTGAAAGTTGATGAAGTCCTTTGATTTTATGCATGCCAGGGAGATTGATTCATGATGCAGTGCGAGTCCACGGGTACTCAAAAGTTGCATCTGAATTTGGCTTGATGGATGCGGGAGAGCCGGAGAAAGTGATGCGGGCTTTAGACGTGATGACAATGCCGAGTGGTGGCGACCGTCGCCGTCGTCCGGTGGTGATGCGAATATTCCCCGCGTCCCTTCCCGGTTTCCCCCCCATCTTCCCCGAGTCTTTATGGCTTAATCCACTCTAATCCAGGTGGAATCCCTCTGGGTAGGAAAAGAGCCTCGTAGCGGATTATCAGGTAAAACAGGCGCTAGTCTCCCTTCCCAGGAGACCGGAGGGATCTGCCTGGTCATGCGCTCCTTCCGTCTCCCACCATGCAGCGGCCGCATTAAGCTCTGACTTGCTTTCCGCTCTTTTTTTCCCCCTCATCTTTTCCAACTAGACACAGCAAGATGTCTTACTCAAAAGCTGTTTCCTCCCGTAAGGCATTAGCTTTGCCGGAGTTCCCCCCCCCCCCCCCTTCCTTCTTTCCTCCACTATCACCACCTTTATCTGTACTGATAGCATCCAGGAATTGTGGGTCTCTGGATGTTGTGTGAGAAGGTTTTTGTTGTTGTTGGACTTTTTTGTTTTTGTTAGTCACATCGTGGGATGTGATATTATCATGGTCAATGCTCCTGTAGAGTCCTCTGTAGAGGCTGCAGACGGTAAGAAGCTTCCATGTTTGGGTTTATGTCTTGCGTCTGTGTATGAGTGTGTCATGAACTTTTTATTTCATTTGCATACTTTTGTATACATGCAATGTATCTTTAGTTGTGCCTAGCTATTTTCATCATATAGCTTTCTACTTCTTTTTTTTTTGGGGGGGGGGGGAGGACTTGGGATGGAAGTGGCATAAGGCTTTTCTTTTTCTTTCTTTTTTTAATGGTGGTAGATACCAGCAGGTTTCCCAAACATGAGATTTTTTATGTATTCACAAACGGTAGTATGTTCGTTTTGTAGATATAAATGTCACATATCAGACTCTCAGTCATACATGTATTCACATTGTCTTTGCACATTTTATGCAAGCATGCCATGTATCCATCTAGGTAGTGTAACAAAGAGTGTTGGATGTGTGATTTTCAGCGATCCAAAAAAAGAAAAGCCAGATCCATGAATATGTAGCCAGTGAAAGGTATCCACATTGGGTGAGTAATGATCTCAGGTTGCTGGTTACAGGAGAGAGAGGGGGGGGGGGGGGGAGGGGGGAAGGAAACAGACCCATAAACATGCGGTATTCTATAATATACAGGGTGGTATGTACACTGTCAATTCTGTCCGCAATCCATTTATGTGTAACATTGCCATTCCAGACTGAACTCAGAGATATGCAGTTAGAAACAGTCAAACAGGGAATTCCCACACCAATAAGATATTTAGATGACTGCATAAAAACTTGATGTGCACCATCTACCCTAATCCTCCCACCCACCACTTGCCCATCCCCTATCCCTCATCCACCAACTCCTCCCCCATCCCCCCACCCCCCACACACACTCGTACAAGCACCAGGTACATGCCGTGTGTTTTCTTTCTTTCTTTCTTCGTCAAATCTTTTATCTGGAGATTCATCAATTTGACTGAGACTTCACCCTCTCCCGTCGTCCTCTGGGTAACCGTATCCCCGTCCTATCGCTCCATCTAAAAAGCTTAAAAGCAACAGTGTGTTTCTTTTCTTGCAAGGGTAAGCCAATCCCATCAGGTCGCAGAAACACATTGGTGCATGAAGATGAGGTCACGTCAGACGAGCTGTCACATCTTGTGAGGTGCTTGGAACCACTCTGTTATCTCTCGCTTGGTCAGAGGACTTCCTTCCCCCGCTTTCCTTCTTGATATATATGTTTATTTATTTCATTTATGTATATCTTCATTCAGTCAATCCGGCACCCTGCATTTTAGAGATTGAGAAAGATTTTGTTTTTCCTATTACACATACGTGTATATATTTCCTGGAAATGTAGATAAATGTTCCTTGATACCATCATCATCTTGATACCATGTGGTAAAGTGAAATTATGGGCATAGCAGATTGACATTCATTGTGTATAAAAACTTGCCACAGACTTCTCTTCAAACTATAGAAGCACCCAAGAAAGTTAATTGTGGATGTACGGGGGGGGGGGGGGGGGGGTGGATATGGTAGGATTTTATTCTGGTTAGAATTTTGATCACTTTTCTGAATTTTATAGCAAACTTAATTTGTATTTTTGCATGTTTTTGCAAGTTGAGAATCTTTTTTTTTAATTGTTTGTTTCATGTTAAACTTTTCGTAATCTCCTCAAAATTGACACAGAAACAACATTGATTTACATTGGCTAATGACAAAAAAAAAAGAAAATAAAATCATCACTTAACCAGTTAAGGACAAGTCTCGAGTATACTCAGGCAGGTGTCTATGGGAAATGTGTGTTGTAGCAAAATCAGTCGGTCGTCAATGGGTTAATTATGAAATGTAGCCCTGTCCATGTGTTTGGTTGATTCACTGGATGTCATAGAGTCGCTCATTGGCACATTTCAAGGTCCCATACTTGATTATTTGTGTTGGTTAAACAGGCAACTTTCAGGACCATGATTTGTTTGTGGCAAGTGTATAGGACGTACCCCAAATGTACTGCTTTATTTCTGTTATAGATAGTGTGGCCATATCTCCAGCTAATGTACATTCATTGTAGTTCCTTTGACCAACACTCTTAAAGGGAAGGTAAACCCTAAGAGCAATGTGGATTGAGAAAAGAAAATATGAAGGAAATTCAACAAAAATTCACTTTTCTAGAATTATGAAAGAGCAGTGGACCAACCGCTTTCAGAAAGCAGGGGGAATAATTGCTACCCTTAACATATGTCAATATCAAGTTGATGGAATTTGTAATTTTCATGAAAGATGGATTTTTGTAGTATTTTCTTTATATTTTCTTGGTATTGTTGTCCACTCATACGTCATAACCTCTAGTAGTCTCCTCATCCAGCGGTTCCAACACCAAAACTTAAAAATTCATAACTTTTGCATCGATTGTCTGATTTTCTTCAAACTTTCACTGATGTGTTCTACTAATGTTGCTGCTTTCACTCAATCCACATTGTTCTTGGGGTTTATCTTCCCTTTAAAACCTTTTGAAGGACTGCCATCATAAAATACTATTGAAATTATGTCATGAATGGGAGTGAGGAGAGCTAATGAGCCATTGTGTGTGAAAGTGATGTTAAGATCTACTGTAGACAACACTCCCATGTGTATATGTCTACCAAGCGGGAGGGTGTTTCATAAAGCTGTTCGTAAAGTTACGAACGACTTACGAGCGACTGGTGATCAGTTCTTGTGCTGAATTATTGAAATTCTGATATGTATAGCACATCAGAAGTGATCACCAGTTGCTCGTAAGCTGTTCGTAACTTTACGAACAGCTTTATGAAACAGGGCCCAGGTCACTCAAACACTCAATGTATCATATATGGCACTGCATACAGCACAGAGCCTCTGAAAATTATGGAGTTTCCTCCCTGAATATCATGGGACATATCAATGAAATTAGCCAACCACAGAGGTTTCTAAATTTGGCTGACTCCCATCACTTTTCTCTTTTCATCTTCCGAAAAGGCTGAAGCAGAAATTTATAGATAGTTAGGTAGATAAGTAGATAGATAGATACAAAGATACATAGATATGTAGATACATAGATAGATTGATAGATAGATAGATCCAGTGTAGATAGATTGATAGATAGATAGATACAGTGTAGATAGATTGATAGATAGAGAGTACAGTGTATGGGGGAGGGGAGGGGATTAGTGCAGGAAAAAAGGAGAAATCAGATTTTTTCTGTAGTTTGGCATGGAATATGGGGGAGGGGGGTACTTTTGTGTTATGATACTCGATGGTTTCCCCGCAACCAGCGTGGAATGTGAAATAAAGTCATATATACTTCCTTTGATTGACATACTGTGTTGACAAAGTTCAAGTATGTTCTCCATCATGTGCCGCCGTCCCAGATCCTTCATATTTTGGCCCGCGGTATAATCTGAGGACTGCATGAACCGTGATCAGCCTCACGTCATTCTTGACAGCGGAAACATCCTCCGATGAAAGATCCACATATTTCCGTATTCTCGCCAGTGAAAGACACTCGGTAACCACAACTATTCCCTCCACCACCCCCCCCCCCCATCACCTCTCTACTGTGGTACACGTGAAACCACCGACTGTTTTCTTCTGCTTTTTTTTCTTCTTTTTTTTTTTTTGTCCTCCAAGTTACCTGCCAGTGATGGGCCGTGATATATCGGCTCTGGCGTGTCTAGCAGATCGTTAATCCATGCCGGCTCGTCTCCCGAAACCTGCACGGAGCCGACCAGGTGTGTCAATAGTGGCATGCAAAGGGTATTGACTCATTTGGTGCTAAGCTCCATCAACGCTCCCGAATCTTCGCCTCCTTCTCCGTGTTATTATTTCACTCGGGTTTTATTCTTCTCTTTGTTTAAAAATCCTGGCTTGCGGAGATGTCACTTTGCACCGCCGTGACGTGTACAGTCAAACTTCTTGGCAGTTGTATTTTTGTGTGGCTGTATCATTTCCCTTTACTCGATTGTTTTCCGTTTAGTTTGTGACTGAAACAGTTTGGTTGGTGTATTGCCTGTATTCCTCACCTGAACAGTTTTTCATCGGATCTTTCTTGGACAGCAAAGAAGTATTCAACAGCTTGTTAATGTCTCACTGCGTGAATTCCATACCCTTTGATCAAATGAACTTTACCTATCAAAATAAAGTTATTGTTTTTTGTTTTTTCTTCTTTTCATGCATATGTTGTTGTTTTTTGCCTCCGATTCTGCTATTACGTTGTCTTAAAAAAAGGCATCCTCAATATTCAAAGATGAGGTAGTGTTGCGTATCCAAGCTTTTATCTTCTTTTCCAAAAAGTTTGTATATATTTCTTTAAAGGTCGTGTTTACCTTTAGGAGCAGTGATTTTAAGAATGTTCAAGATATCACTTTTGATGCATATGTGTAGGTCAGTTGTATCACAAAACATCCTACCATGTGAAAATTTTGCAATAAAGCCTAAAATATAATGAGATATCACTCTTTTTCTCATTAAACCATAACTGTAGACGGTTTAGTCTGGAAACATTTTTATTATAACTATTGTTCACATTTTGTATATTTTACAATACTTAAAATCGATTATACTGGTTCAAATTTTTACAATGGTGATTTCTCTCCCTAACTCACATTTTAGAATTATTTTGAAGCACTAATGCTGGGTTTTTGTTTTATCTGTAGATGGTACATTATGCCTTTAATAGTTAACTTTGTAATGTGGTTAGAACTTATGAGACTCACATTTATCTGTCCTGTATCCAATATGCAGCTAGCCAGGGGCAAAGATGAAGGTCAAAGTATGAATGTAGTAAATTTAAAAGAAATAATAAATGTATATGCAGCAAAATAACCAAGTGCCTGTTTTGTACTTAATTTGATGGAAAGCATATCATCACTGCATTAAATATTAAAAGACAATTAGGTAGACTGTGATTTTAGCCAGCCATGGGAAAAGGTTACCATATTTTAGCTGCAAAAACAATTTGGGTTAGATGGAGCATGAAGTATGAAGGCGTATCATTCATTATGCTGGTGTCAAAATCCTGTGATGCTTCTAGCTTCTTTTTGTTTTTCTCCACTGGTGTATAGTAGATATTCTCTATTTAGGGCATCTCTTTTATGAATATTCCTGCCCCTTAAGCGTCTGTTGCAGTGTTCTTACATACTTTCTCTTTTATTCGCTAGGGGTTTTCCCTCACAAAATCTCGGGGATCATTTTGTCTTCTGATGCTATGCTGCTTCCCCCCCCCCCCCCCCCTCCGATGTGTATAGCCTCTCTCAAATGCTTTTTCTGTCTTCCATTCTTTCTAGTCATCTGCCTTTAACTGGGGAATATTTCCTTGTGATACAGGGTGGTATTGTCCGTTATCTCTTTTGACATGTTTGCCGGGAAAGCTGGCATGTGTTGCTTTCGCTGTTCTCGGGGGGGGGGGGGGGGGGGGGGGGGGGGGGGATACGAAGAATGAAATGACAAAGAGAGACTGTGGATGCAGGCTTTTACCAGATGATGCAGGGCCCACTTAAGCATTCGTGACGGCAGCTCTGGAAGTGCGCGGCGAGAGCTTGCGGAGACTGCGTTGAGTATTGATGTTTCGTGTTGTTTCGATTCGCAGACTAGTTTCTCCGGTGCCGCGTTGTGGCAGCCAATGAGTGTTCGATGCATTATTGATAAACGTGACCCGCTTCCTACCTGTGCTTTCCTGTCAAAACCCGCACGCCGGTGTAATTCAAGAATGGCAAGCTAAACTCTGGCTCCATTTGAGCTCAGTAAACATTCTACGTGGGCTAAACAAAGTTGACATTCCCCCCCCACCTTCCCTCTCTCTTCCCCCTCTCTCCCCCTTCCTCTCTCTGTCTTCTTGCCCCATGTTCTCTGCTCTCTGTAATTCTTTACTCCGTTTGATAAGGAGCACCCCTTCAATTTCACATTTTCGGCCTGTTATGCTCAACCTGTATCCTTCTTAATACGCACTGCGCGTGCGTGTGCCTTGTTAGCCCGGTCAGATTATCAGGTGTGTGCCTATATTGCGCAACCTTGCCTCCCCACCGCCTTTGCGCAAACAGTGGCTGCACTGTCGTGCTCTTCTCTTCTTCTTTATTCCCCCTCTCTCTCTTTCTCTTTTTAAAATTCTATTTTGTGTTCTGCATGTTCGAGCGAGAACAACTGGTTGGCCGGCAGCAAAAACAAACTGACATGGATACACAATTTCCCAACAATTGCGCCACCCGGAATATTAGATGCCGATAACCAAGCCCTGATTGTGGATGGTCAAACAGAACTTGATACCGCGCGCCCGCATCTGTTCAAATGGTGAAATCAAACCCGCGGCCCCCACCAGCGCTACCACTGCGGTGATTGAAAATATCAGTGCCACCCCCATGTCTTCAACCAGGTGTGTGTTTTTACACCCCCTCCACCCCCAAACACCCCCCCCCCCCCCCCCCGAGATATTCTCCTCATGATCAAAATCGTATTTGTGCCAAGTGTTGGGGTGCCCTCCACATCCATAATTGATTGGAGACGTAAAAAGTGTCCCATTTTTCTCAGAACACTCTTCGGAGAAGTAGTAGCACTTTCCAGCAGTGTTTCAGCAGCCTCGTCAGGAGAATTTCACGCGTGGAAGCATTGTATCCATGACTGCTATTTCAGTCATAAAAGGACAATGGAAAGACATGATTTTTTGAACAGTTGTGACTTGTCAAAGAGTAAGAAAAGTTTGAAAGCCAAGATAATTTATCTGTAACCCGTAACGGTATGTTGAATACTGTATGCGCCATATGATATAGCAAGTCTAATTTTTTGCGAATCAAGACCTCCCGACAATTTTGTGAGTGGTTAAATTTGCACGTGTGTAGTAACAGTACTGAACGAAGAAATGTATGTGTGCATGTCACATTCACGACAAGATTAAAGTTGATATTTTTGCACGTTTTCAAATTTATGAATAGCACCAGGCTCGTGAAATTCTCTAAAATAAATACCATGCGAAATTTTGGCATATACAGTAAAAAGAGATTGCTAGTTCCAAGTCAAGGTAGCGTTCCTTGCTTGTAGGAGGCAACATAGATCCGGATTAAGTGCCGATAGTTAGACACAGTGACTCGTGACAAATAATTGATACTTGAATCAAAATTCATAGTTTCATTCAAGTCTTTATCTTTGGTGAAATCTGGAGAATATCTCTAAACCCATCTCATGTGATGTAATCGTGTTGATACTGTGTGAGCAGTTATTTTCGCGTTCAGATACTTTTGCGAATGAGGAGGTAAGGGACATAGTGAGATGTTGTTTGAACGAATTGACATGAAGCTGTTATAAGTGCACTGTTACACCAGCTCATGGGCAACATTTTCGCTTGTTGTTCAATTTGCGGTCCAACAGTGATTCCTGAAATTCACGAAAATAACAGCTTATACAGTAACACAATCCCCTCCCCCCCCCCCAAAAAAAAAAAAACACCCTTAGCCTGAGTTTACTCTGGACTGTTGTGAGGCATGTTAATTTTTTTGCTTCTTGATATAAAAGAAGGGTTTCAGTGGTGAGTATATCAATATGCAACACCTCATTTCTGAACACCAAGGACATTTCTGTCACGAGTATCAAAGAATGACATGTCAGGCTCGTGTAGGTGATGTTAAGGCAGTAGTTCGCTTGTCGCAATGTAGCCACGTAATCATTTGCACCATCATGTATATGTGAACAATCAGTCTACAAGCCTGTATTATCTTTCCTGTGTGCTGCCCTCAACTTTAACATGCCCCTTACTTTTCCACATGGCTTGATATTATCAGCCATCGTCTTTGGTTCAGCTGCACTGCCGAGCCTCTCATACGTAGAGTCTCAGCAAAAATTCTGTATACGTCATATTGCTACCGAGAGACACCCCATTAGATTATAGCACCAGTGTACAACATGGGAGTCAGATTGTTAAATTTTGCAAAATTGGATGCTGTTGGTTTGGGTGTATAAATAGTAGTGATTGATTAAGCATTAGTCTGGTTGTGTCCGGAGAAACCCAGCCTTTCTTTGTGATAGCTGTGGAGTTTGGAGACAACGGCAGTAGACGGGATAAAACAGTATGAAGTATTTGATGTAACATGGCCCTTAACTGAAATTGGGGAGACCAAGTTTTGTCTGTGTGTACAAGTGTATGTGTGTATGTGTATATATACTAACTAAAGTTGGGTTGGGCAAGTTCTGTGTGTATGTTCGTGTGTGCATATAGATATAACGTGGTTTTTAACTGAAAGTGGGTTGGCCAACTTGTGTGTGTGTGTGTGTGTGTGTGTGTGAGTAGAGAGCACTGTGGTAAATCAGCAAAGAGCCCCAGCTGTTGGTAGAGATATGCGCAGTCAATTGTCAATTCCATATTGTCATGTCACTCTTAATGTTTGATATACTGTACATGCCATACTTTATATTTTGTAAGGTGTTTTGTGGTATAGCGAATAATGCGAGTTGGGTGCTATTCGCAAATTTAACAACACGCAAAATTATTCACTTTGACCTTGAGGCTAATGCGGCATGCACTCATACATGTTTCCCTTCATTATTTGTACTCCATGATCATTAATTGAACCACTCTTAAGATTGTTAGGAAGTCCTGATTCACAAAAAATTAGACTCGCTTATGCTGCAAAAATGTGCTATTTAATCCTTTACCCAAGAAGTCTAGCCTTGAAAGTGTAGGTAATAATAAAGTTATCTTTGGGGGCTCTCTTTATGTTTGCTAAGTCTGTGCTATCGAGACAAGACAGCAGTGTATAGCATTATGCTGTTGAGTCCACAAGCAAGTTCATGCAAAAAGATATAGAAAAAAAAGGAAGTACATATCACACATTGAGCCATTTATTATGACCTACATATCACAATTCATTTAAAGATTAATAGGTGACTGTGATATATCATTTAATATTTCATAGTGGAACATGAGAGACATTAAGTCATAATAGATTAGAAGAAATATTTTCATCTTTTCATTGAATGGCCATACTTGTGATGTAATAATTTTATCTGCAAAACGATTTGAAAAATAAAATGAAATATAAATTCCATAGAGTTTCAAAATGAATTACAAGAGCTTTGTCTGTATTAAAAGAAAAGATGTTAAAAATATATTCAATTGAATCTCCAGGGATTGAAGCTTGCTTGTATGTAAAGCATGATGTGTTAATAGTAAAATGCTTTCAAGCTTGTAACATTTTCTAACATTTCTAACATTTTTTTTTAAACATTTAAGGGCAGAAATGCTTCAAAGACTCTTCCTTCAGATTTGAAATTTATGGTTCTTTTTATTTTTGATTTTATTTTGTTGATTGAGCTGTTCTACGACTGAGTGCAGTGACTGCTCTTAATGGATTTTTATGCAGGTGCATTATTATGGATATTTCCTCTTTTGCTTTTTCTTTTATTGCTTCTTTTTTCATTTTTCATTCTGTCATCATTTATCCCTTTCCGTGGTGAGAAATTAATGCGAGAATTTTTAAACGTTGGGAAATACAGGAGTCGGGAGATTCCCTCGGCATCTGGGGATCTCAGCGGCAAGGTGCCACGCGGTGGCCCCTTGTTTGAGATTCAATTATCGTAATGCGTGCAGGGGATTTCGATTTCCCTGGAACAGAGCAGCCATTGGAAAGGGAAAAGATGTAAAGAGCAATATATGTCTTTTCATTTTTATCAGCCAGACTTCTGCATCAAATGTTCTACACATGCGGATAAAGTGACTGGCTCGTACTTTTGATCTGCATTAAATGTTTCGCATGTCCGACTATTAGTTATCTGCTATGTGTAGCGCGATGTTAGAGCTATCATGCGTAGGTTCTGAGTCATTCTTTGCTGCTGATGCTGATGATGGCAATCTATGACTACAGCCATTCTGATGTAGTGCATCATATCTTTGTGAAGGTCTCTATACACTTGAAACAAGGGAATGGAATGATGGAGAGTTGTGTAGCTTGGCTATTTTGCAGTGCAGACAAACATACAAGTTGCATGAGAAGGTACCAGGGCACCGTTTTTATGAAAGTTGTCAGTCTCTGACAATAACTATAGTAACAGTCAGTGACCAGAGCTTCTCACCAATTTGAACCAAGGATTTTACGGAAATTGTCAGAGACTGACAACTTTCATGAAAAACTCTGATTTATTACTAATTTTGAACTGAATTTTCAGAGAAATTATTGTTTTTCCTGTTAAACTCAAATTATTCAAACCATTTCTCAGTATGGAATGCACCTGCTTGTGACATTACACTACATAGAAATGCATTTCAATGCAGTACCAGACACTGAAACAAAACACATCACATTAGAATACATTGTTATTTCCCCTGACCATGGATATATCATTCCATATAAAGGTTTACAACAACCCAATTTTCATGGCAGAATACCTTTAAAAATTACCTTGAAAATATCATTACCAATGCTTAGTCAAAATCAAACAACTATGAGAGTTTTCAGAGCCATCTGGGATTGTATATCAATTAGAGAGGAAAACACCCTCTTTAGTTATCTGTAAGATAGCCGGTCAAAAATCTACAGTGATCCATTTCATCTCTCTTTGAACGTAATGGAGCACCAACCCAATCTCCAGGTGAAAAAAAAAAACACCTTTTACAATATTTTGCACTAGTAGAATACATTTCTGAAAATGACATGTCCAGTTGAGAAAGAAAAAAGCATTTATCAATCCCTTTTGCATGTGTTCATGAAATATTAGTTTGTTTGGTTTTTTCAGTGATGAGGTATATCCGTAAGAAGATGATTTCATTGCTTTAAATGACAGAGTGCGATTTACACTATTTCTAGAGCTGTAAAGTCATGCATTTTTAGTTTGTGTACATGCTCTGAGCTATGTATCATACCAAGGTGGTTTTATGATTCACAAATTTCATAAGATGGCTGAAATTGCAAACTCGGCAACATGATAAGATATTACTCGTATTGTAAATCCAATGTATACAGTCGTACCATCTACAAGGTGGGAAATAACGATCGTAAAAATGTATGCATAATGTCTGTCATAGTTTGCGTTTTTCGAGGTTTTCTAGTTTTCTTTCTGTCAGTATGCATTTGTCTCCCGCACTACAGTCCTCAGTCAGTGCGTGGGAATTTGTTGGGTATCTACCTCAAAAGCAAAGAATTGCATCCACCAAAGAGGAAATATAATATTCCAATTTCTATAAACAACAATCTCTGCCTCACGTCTTCACCTGTCCATTCAACTTTTCGCTGCCTCCTCAGTGAACTAATTACCTACCATATCATGCGTAATGTAGCAGTGTGTTCAAAGTTTGATTTCTTCTCAAAGCTGCTTCTTTGCGTTAGTTGAAATTGTCTTTCCTTCTTATGTTTTTCCCTGTTATCTTGTTATTCTGTGACTTGCTGAGAGAATATGTCCTTTGCAATTTCATTTTGACCTGTTCTCTACTTTGCGGTTACCCCCCTCCCTTCTTTGTTTTTTTTTTTATTTGTCTTCTTTGTGCTCTATCATTTCATTTGCTTTCTTCATCCTGTTCTTCCGTCGCAATGCCCCGGCCTCGGTGTGCTGGAAGGACATGTCCTTCGTATCCGGATTTGCCACGTCTGCGCCAATTTAACCCCCAAATGAGAATAATGCACTTACAACCACCCGCCACTTCCACCCCGAGGGCAGCCCGGTGAGCTGGTGGTGTCCACAGCGCAGAAAGAGCTTCCATCCAAAATCCCTGCTTCATCTGTATATTTTTTTCTTTGCAATATGTTTTCTATAAATCTGCTTCCCTCTCTTCTCTTCCCCCCCCCCCCTTCATGTTGTCATCCTTTTTCTGTGTCGGTTTTAGCCCACAGTATTGCCATGCTCTGAATATCTGTGTGTGTTCTTTGTGAGTCTGTCTGTTTGTCCATCTGCCTCTGGTTTCCTGTTCTTCTGTCCTCTGCATGTGTGGCCATCTCCTCTCTTCACTTCCTCCTCTCTCTTTGTCTCTTCTCTCTCTCATCTCTCCCCTTACTGCATCCCTCTTCCCTTCTGTCTATCCTTCCCTTGATGTCTAGTATCTCTCACTGTGATACCAGATTGTGCCCATTCTCCCCACTGCTTGCTGAATTTGACTTCACTCTCCACAGCCCATGTCCTTGTCTCCCCCTCTTCCATCTCATCTCCTCATCTCCCTAGTATCTCTCTCCTCTCATCCTGTTGTCATGGCAACCCAAGTATATCCACACAGAATCACTGAAGACAGAGAGCGGGAGGGAGAGAGAACTAAAAGGAGTAGAAGAGCTGAGACAAGTAATAGAATTGTGATTTTCTTTCGAATTTTGTTCTTCTCTCCCGTCTCTCCATCATCAAGGGTGTGTTACTTTCTCTTCTTGTTGCTCAAGTCCAACCTGATGTATTTCACCCATATTGCATGCTTAATTTATGAAGACCTTTCATTGATGCCATCCGTCTATTATTTCATCTCCCACAAACTGGGTGGGGGAAGGGGAGGAGAGATGGTATGTGGAGAATAGAGGCGTGTTTGATCAGAAGTGCCAATAATGGCAAGAGGCAGCATGAAATATCGATGAATACCTCTGTGATAATTAAATTAACTGCAGCGAGCGAGCTACTGGTGTGTGCACCAGCTTGTCTTGTTTCCCTCACATGTTCAAAGGGGTGCTATTGTGTGTCCGAAACAATGACCACCCTGGTTTAAATGGTTGGCCTCTGGCCCCAAGTTCTCAATCATTTGGACATCAAAGGAATAGATGCATTCCTCATAGTTGCAATGTCGATCAGATGAGGGAAAAAAAAGGAATCGCAATGAAGGATTTACCAACAGGTGCATGCAGTCTTATCCAAGTCATTAATTTCAAATTTCCAAAAAGGCTCCAAAATGGGTTAAATTGTGAATCTTTAAAAGTGCAATATGCTCTAAATGCTGGGTAGACTCCTGGCAAAGACTGCTTTGCTTCATGCAGAAATGATGCCTTATGCATATTCAAATGGCCATTGCCGAAGACCAACAGTAATGGTTTCATGATAGATTTAAAACCTGTTCAGAGTATAAAAAAATGTTTTGCAGCTTGGCTACTAAAGTACAGTCAGGTTGGGTTAAAGCACAATGCCCCGCCTTGTTCAGGCTGAAAAAAGTGGAAAATGGAGCTGAAATCAGTTGAGTAGAATGATAGAAATTTCATCAAACCTGGACAGAAATTGGGAAAAATGATGGGATGCATACATGTTTTCACAAAATTGTAGTATGAGTAGCAATTGCATATGGAAATTAGCAGAAGAGATGATGTCAAAGTTTTGAATTTCTTTGCAGAAGTGCACCAAAGTATTGTAAAAATCACTTTGATCTGAGTTGTTTGAGTTGTTGCCGTTCTATTGCTGATTGCCACGTGTGAGATGGAGGTGTGTTGAGAGCAGAGGAAGGGTGTGTACTAGTGGGGGGCTTTTATCAGTGTTCTTCATTTAGGATAACTGAATGGTAGAATGTATCACACTACATCATCGCACAGAGTCATCCCAGTCGTCACAGCGAAGCCCGCCCTCGCTAGAAATCACAGTTCTTTCCCTCTCGCAGCCTTGAAACAACACTCGCCCTCAATAGCTCTCGCTCCAAAGTCAAAGAGAAAATGACAGCGATGAGAGCGCTGCGTGGTTTCAGTGAGAACAACGAGGGGGGGGGGGAGACAAAAAGTGCTTGTTTGAGAAAGAGCTGAGTAAGCAGGCTGCTTCCACGTCGCCTAGCAACCCCTCCATCCTTCGGCGGGAAATGGATGCATTTAGAGCGAGGTCCGGAGGAAGGGTGAATTATTGAAATGTACACACATTATCCCATTAGCGCGGCTCTACTTAGTCATTCTTGGAATGCAAGAAACTGACAAGATCTGCATGTAATTTCACTTGTCTTTTCCCTTTCCGCTCTTCGCCACCAACTTTAAAGGCAGCACACCTCTTCAGCTCCCATGCATAGGTGATATAAACCAGAGTACATTAAGAGGGCACATGAAAAAGAGTTCCTATTTTGTGATGGCATTGGATTTCAGTTGAATCATGTAAGATAGACAATTTCAGGGAAAAAAATGTGAGAAACTGTGCAGTATATGAATCAGTTCTTTCACACACACATAAAACTTGTAAACTTATATGTTGGTGCCATTTTGATGAAATAATGTCCATGAATCATTTTTAGTGACAGTGATTGGAATTACAGGTGTAACCATTTACATTTATACTGCTGATTTGTTGTACACATACCAGCTGTTGCCATGGTAACTGAGGTTATTGTGAGGTACAATTGTTTGACGATGTTTTGCTTTGGGGCTCGAATATCATTGATACACTGTAGGAGAGTTACAGGCAGAGTAAACTTTTCACCATGCATAGACGGCAGCTGAAAAAAAGCACTGTCATAGACATGAAAATAATGCAGAGAAAATCTCAATCAAGAGTTATTGACACAAGAATATTAAGACATTATTTACATGTAGCTGCATCTTGTGGTATACTGGAAAACTAGAAACATTTGCAACATGAAACTTTAGTCAATTGGAGCAGATGGCCCTTTTCGCAGCATGAAACCTTTGCGAATTGCCAACCATGAAGAGATTATGAGTATACTGCATGTAGTAGTATTGCAGATATTTGTTTTACTTTTGTGAATCTTGGCTCCTCATGAAATTCAGAAAATTCTCATGCACTCATAAATTTCTGGTTTTGCATTGTACACTGAAAAAAAAACCTGTATGTGTCCTGTCTTCTGGTATCTCAATGTAAAAGTAACACCAGTCTTTGTGCACACTGAAGTAATGGAGTGTTGTTCTATGTCATAAAGCATGGCTCGACACTAACTTTTTTGTTTGGTGGCCCGATGGGGCCACCAAAATCCTAAATTTCAAATTTTTGGTGGCCCGAGAGAAAAATTTGGTGTCCCGAAAAAAAAAAAACAATCAAAAACATTAAAAGTCCTTTTTTTTAATGAGTCAAATATTTAAGTTTTATGATACATGTAAGAATTAGAAGTTGGACATATCTACTCATAAATAAACTTCAACAAACTTGCAACACTCACTCTCAGGCACTCATTCAGTCCTTTTCATCCATCCTTTAAACAAATTTAACTGCTAATTTCCGGCACAAAAAGTTACGAATTTATTGACATACTTTTCAAAAAATTTTGGTGGCCCGACTTTCATTTTTGGTGGCCCCGGGCCACCGTTAGTGTCGAGCCCTGCATAAAGTAAGGACATGGAGACTCAGAATAAGATGTATATAATCACATTAGTAACAAATAGTATTATTGTTATTGTTGATTAAGTAAAACCAAAAACAATCACAGCGTGAAACTTTTCAAGAATTTTGAGCCGACATTTTGGGTTATTTTTTTTTAGTATGAAACTATTATGAATTACCACTGGCATTCAATGCATCGTGCAGACAAGAAACTTTCACATGCATTTTATTTTCATGAAATTTGCGAAAGTTTCAGGATGTATGGGAGTATTTCTGTGTTTTTTTTTTTTGTTTTTTTTTGTTAAAGTTGATATTAACATTGTCATCAGCATCATTCTTTATTATAAAATGGGTTCAAGAATGTAGCCAATTGGAAGCGCTGAAATGAGTCACGTGTGCGTGCATTAATTTCTTAGTAAATGCACGGCCGGGGCCTGACGTACGTCACAATGTTTACACTAGCAGTGCGCACTCAATCAGTTGTTACAAGTGCGTCACGCGCTACTATACGCGCTGTCAATCCTGTAAACAACTTCTAGTTCGGGCTGCCACAACAGCCGGCGGCCTTTCTTGTGCATAACACGTGGCGTACGTATACTCTTATACGTACGTACAGTACTTATGTGCGGGATTTCCGAGTGCGACGTGCGTAAATGTTTGGGACGAACATCTTCGGACATCTTGACTTTTGAGCGAGTGCTACATGTAGCTGACTGGTATTGACCCACAAAGGTACGTGAATAATGCTGTTAGTTTTCGACCCATTTTATAAAACAAATGATGCACAGGATTATTTCGTGGCGTTAGTGAAGGTGCGGCTCACTCTCGAGTATTGACAACGGTTGCAAACATGCACTCGGCGCCTCGTGCATGTCACACCATTGTCAATACTCTCGAGCGCGCCGCACCTTCACTAACACACTCTATCCTGTGCATCATTTGTATACTAGTGAATGCTATTCTTTGGCAAATTCTCCAGACCCGAGTTTCTGCAATGGAAATATTATTCAATCAAGGCCCACCATTCCAGCCTGCTCCGGTAAGGGAGATTGTTTGGGAAAAGGATTAAACAATTTTGCCTCCATTACCGCAGGAAGTAGAAGCAGTGGGACTAAAGTCAGAACTATCAATTAGTCTCCTGACTAGGTGTTTTGTGTTTACCTACTCTTGTTTACCGATTGTCTTATGGTAATTATCCAATTAAGAAATATGGTGTGTCGCTGGCAATTTGTTGACCTTTTCTCGATGAATGCCTGCCATTTGTGATAAAGCTGATGGCATTTCTGGAGCTAGAAGTTTGTCAGGAAATTTGGAAAATTATGAGATGGTCTCTGTTCCCTGATGTTCCCATTTCCATTCTTTCTTTGCAATCCTCAATTAGGGACTATGTGTACTCTTTGGGTTTACAGTCATTTCTGCTATTCTCAGTGTGGTAGGGGATCAAAGAAGGCTCTTTATATTTCCAGTGGTTAAACATTGTTTTGTTTTGTGGCGAATGAATTGATTGGTGGATTTCAGTTTGCGTGTTTCTATTAATTTAATGCAGTCTTTGTTGGCTCTTCATAAAATATGTAGGGTTGATGTGATTGTTTAACATTTTAGGTTGTATTCTTACTCTTCTGTCAGCTACTGATGTGGTACTAAAACAGATTTAATTGAATTTTGTATTTGTAGATGGAGATTTCAGTAATTTCATCTAATTGCTAGCATACAACTTCTATCAACAAAACACAAAAGCTGTGCATGGATTCAAAAGGGCAGTATTTCATGAATGCCTGTGCAAGAAAACTTTTAATGGATTTTAAAAGGGATATGGACAAATTGAAAACTTCAATTGTGATGTTAAAAGCAAATGAGAGCAGTTCTCATCGAAAGATAAGAAAACACTGTTGAGAGGGAGAATGAAGACAAATAAATCCTTGAGCTATCTTTTGTTCTTCAAGGCCACTTGTTCTCAGAAGATATTTCAATCACAAATAGATGTACAGAGAGTAATGCTACTCTTTAATTTGAAGTTTACAGTCATAGTACAGGGAGTAATACCATTCATTGATTACATGTACAGTCATGAGTCAGTATGTTCATATTTAGACATGTGTGTGTGTGTATATATATAAATACACATGCATAAATGTAAACTTACTCACATATGTACTATGTACACACATATAACTGCATAATTCCACTACATTTGTTGCAAATATTGAACATTGAACAGATTTTGTTCAGAAAACTCACATCACAATAGTAAGTTGATACTGGCTGTCTCCATTAGATGAGAAAGTATTCTCAGCCGCAGGTTGCAGTACTACACACAGGTATTGCCAATATCCATTAAGATAAGGAATTGAAGGATATGGTACTCTCAAAAAGAAAAAAGAAAAATCAAACAGTATGTGAAGTCTACAATTTTGATATGGTGTGATTACCAGGATACAGAATAATCTTTGGTCTATACTACAAAAGCAAAGATTCCTCATCCTTATACTTATTGTCTGAGTTCTCAAGTTGGGGAAGGTTTGGCAGCGGGATAAATGTTGTGTTGTGCCAATCTCTGCTCATCAATTGGCTGAGTCCTCGTCCAGTCTCTCGTTTCATAGATGATGGGAGAGGTATTGGATGTCCGATAGTTCTGTAGGCCCGTGCCATCGTTATCTCTTGGAAGTCTGTGAGGATGGGGGGGGGGGGGGGGGGAGAGGAGTAAGGTGAGAATGGAGGAGAAAGATGCAGAGCCTTTTGTCTTGGAGACGAGCCTGATTGGGTGTTGTGTGCAATTGACCTTCCAATGTTGTGAACACCGATCGAGAAGAGAGCCCTCCTTTTACACGCACCAATGAGAAGATGGTGAAGGTGTTGGGGGGGGGGGGCAGAGAGGGGGAAGGGGGTCAGCATGGGGTAAGGGTGGTTGAAGAGGCAGATTTACTATCTCATAAATCTTGCCAAAACATCTCGTGGAGTGAATCCTTATCGCAGGCCGCGACAGCCATCGTGGGCTATCATCTTTTCCGTATCCGTGCATCGACAGACGCTCGAGCCACGCAGGACGTGAGAAGTTGGTGGGAAGATGGAGAAGAAGAAAAAAAGGAAGAGAAAAAAATACAGAGAAAGGGAGGAAAATAAGATATTCAGGTATGAGAGAAAGGGGAGTCGGGAGGAAATTTATTAGAGATGGATAGAGCGAGAGAAAGAGAGAAAAAAAAGGATGACGTTGGGAGTACAGGCAAGCTCTTTGAGGGTACTCGTGTGCTTTGGAGTGGCTTCTCCTCCGTGTCTTAGGTGTCAGACATGAACAAGGAAATCCCCACTGCCAATCAACAAAAACAAGGTCCAGCTCACAAAAGAAGTGTGCGGGCTGGTTGGGGGGGGGGGGGATGTGAAGCGGTGGAAAAAGGAGAGATATAGAGGGGAGATGTTTGCTTCTTATGATTATGATAATATTCCTTTGGTCTTTCACAAGTGGAACACTGTCGTCGACCATTTCAATATGGATGCAGATCTGGGTGTATGGTGGCACACAGCTTGTTCAGTGAAAGTTGGGGGAGAAGAGGAGGGGGGGGGGGTAGGCAGAGAGGGGAGAGGAGATATTAGGGTATACCACTTTCCCCTAGCTCAAGCTGCCACACTCCCCCCCCCCCTTACCCTCATCTCCCCCTCTCTCCCTCTCGCGTGTAGACGGGAAGATGAGCTTGCTAGGGAAGACCGTTGTTAGCTTTGGCTGTTCAGATTACATCTGAAGGAGGCCACCGGGACTGTTATGTGGTCCCCCCGGGATTGGGGCAGGAGTAGCAGCGCTGCTGCTGCTTGCAAACGCCGGCTCAAGTGGACCATGGACAGCCTTCCGAAAAATTGATTTCCCCACTCCCCAGGTACACATGCTTGTTGGCAAGGGTTGCCTGAAAAGCAGATTTCAAAAGCAGATATTTGTTTTTAGTGTTTCTTTTTCAGCTCTCTCTATCTCTTCTTCTCTCTCTACCTCCAACTTCTCTCCTTCACTCACTCTGTCTTTATGTCACCTGATTTTTTTTTTTCTCTCTCTCTGGCTTTCTTTTTTTTTTCATTGCCATCCTGTCACCATTTCAAATTCCTTTTGCCTTCTCATCAAGCCGCGATTTCCTGAGCATGATTCATCATGTCTATTCAATAAGAGTAGGTCAGGTGGAACCCATGTATATAAAACCGGAATATCATTTCTCTGACAACTTTGGTGCACTCGTGGAAGGCTCGAGCCGCGAGTCCTCGAACGCATCCCGTGACTGGCTTTGGCGAGACGCATTTACATATCTGTCGTTTGTCGCCTCTCGAAGCCAACCAGAGATTGACTCACTGAGGATTCAAAGTCGGTCACCGTTCTCAGGCGTACTTTTGGCAGTATAGTTCTCAAAAAAAGATTTCAAAAGTCATAGATGTACAATTGTGATTATCTTCCTTTAGAGTTGACTGTCAATTTATCGAGGCTAGTGTCCTATAAACATTGAATTACCATTTTCCTTTGTGAAGTGGCTTCTCCGGGTGAGCAATGGCTTCACCAATACCAAAGGAAGCTCTCCCTCAAATCTAACATTGTTACAACAAATTTTGCATGATTTCACCGGAGTGAGAAGATAGCATCAGAGGCACAGTGTGATCACTGGTCCAATTTCCCAGTTTTGGGGGCCAGTAGATGAGGCAAGTTTTAGATGGACTTGTCCAAAGGTGGTTAATGTCAATGAAAATTGATGCCCAGCTCTTGCGAATTCATCCAAGTTGTAACTGCATCATATGTCGTTCCTTCTGATCGGTAGTTCAGTGTAGAATGAGTGGAGACCCAAATGAATTAAAAGCTGTATCAGTACTCTTTTATCATTTGAAACTAAGGCAACAAAGCAAATAGAAGTGTGCTTTCAAAAAGTTTTGATTACAAAAAAAAAAAAAATCTCAATGTAGGTTTGCTTTTTTACTGTACACTTCAGACATATTATGTACAGAAGAGATTCTGTAAAGGAGGGTAAAAATTTAGGTGAAAAGGTAAAAACTTTCATATCCACTTCTGTGTAGTTTCTAACATGACTCAATTCTTACATGTTCGTTGAGTTGCCTAGGAAAAACATAAGTTGTTGTACTGAGTGAGATACATTTTTTTTTCAATTTCAATTTCAATTTATTTTCATATTTCTCACATATATCACAATAAAGTACATAAATACAAAAATTATACAAAACATAATTTAGATGAGACTTCATCGGAATGTACAGAAGTTTGATTTGGTATAAACACAAGGTCTGTATGCATGCGAATTAAAATGTGGTCATGATGCGAAAAAAATATGATGGGGCCTGCGTAAAAGCATTAGCTTGTACAGCCGCAGGTCCCGTATTGTGTAGGTTGTGTATCAACAAAGCATTGGATTGGCAGTACACAACTCTTGTTTATGTTGTTTCTTATGAGATGATGATTATCAAATAATAAGGATATGTGTTGACCCTCAGTTTATTCATGCAGAGATATAACGGAGCAACCTCTGTGATTGGCACAGCTGCGGCAGCGGTCATAAGTGGAAACAACGGACTTTATCTTTCCTTTGATCTAGTGAATGTACGGTGACTAATTGATAGATAGAGGTAATGCTGCACTTTGGATCCTGTGAGGAAAATTCCTCTTGTGGTAGGCAGTGGTAGGAATGCGAATGTATGACAGATGAAATCCTAGTGATTTCTGGCAATTGCTAGGGAAAAGTATGCAATAGCCGTCGCAAACCTTGAGCCAGGATTTGTGATAACATGGTTAGCTATCCCCCCCCCCCCCCAAAAAAAAAAAAAAAAAAAGAAGGGAAATAAGTTGTAATGAATTCAGTTAAATTGGTGCAAATGTGGGAGTGCAAATACAGCTTGTATTGTTCTGAGATTTGTAAGCCTCATTCAGATATTCTCTTGCAAATATAGAGTGGCACTTTCCTTCTGCAATTTCAACCTGTTTTTGTTCCATCTCCCCCCCCCCCCCCACATCTTAACACTCTCAATACCAGTGGTTTGATGTACCAATTCCCGCTCAGTGAAGGATGATTGCTTACAGTATGGACAGACTTACGGCAGAAAGACAAAAAATGGGTTGTTGCCAGTGAACTGTGATGCATTATTAATATCCACCCGAACCCCATCCTCTAAGGCTTAAAACTCAGGCGTGCTGTGAAAGCTCTTTTGGTGGTTGCATTTGATTTCAGCATTTTGTGTCAGCTCTGACACGGGTAGCCATTTTCCTGCCTAATACCTTGATTCATGCCAGGCACTGGAAAAATTAATCCTATTTACATTGCAACCGTTCTCTCTCAACCTGGTCCCCCACCCACTTTTTTTTTCAATAAATTTCATGCATCTCTCCATTGAGTAGGCTTGCACCGGTACATATTTAAGATTTGTACTTTTAATCCTATTAACAGGTGATGTTGGCTCACAACAATAGAGCAAATGGCCTAACGCTCCTTGCAGGATTCCCGTCAAGTATACCGTATCTGGCATTACCTTTGAAGACCCTGTTGTATACAATATCAGCATCATTTTGAGTTACTGGTCCATAGAGGGTCAGTAAGCCGCTTAGGAAGAATTATAATCCTTGCATCTGTTATGACCAGATTGAAATATTCTGCTTTGAACAAATCCTGATTTAGGCTGTTCATGTCAGAGCTGTACGTGGTATATCAGAACATGGACTCAATTTATGTTGTTGCATAACTTCGCTACGTAGCAATGACCTGTACATAGTGCATTGCCATGATAACCAAAGACATGTTGTCTAATTTGACTGTCGCACTGATACATTGCACTGGCCGCACACCGTGACACATTATACTGCTTTGACCAAATACATTAATACATTACACTAACACAGAACACTAGCACGTTACATTGACACTGTGCATTGACCGAATACATACACACAAAATATTTGATACATTGCAATGACAGCTTGCATTAACAAGATACATTGACACATTACACTAACACAAAACACTGGCACATAACATTGACACCTTACATCAGTCAAATATATTGACTCATGACATTACACTTTCCTTCAGCAGAATACATTGTCATATGCAATTGACACTAAACTTTGACATGTTGCAATGTCACACCTTTATAGTGAAAGCCTTCTTGAGTTATCCATAGTGTCTATCATTGATTTCTCATGAATCATGCTCTCATCAACTCCTTAACCCGTTGAAGACTAGTCTCAAGTATGCTCAGGCAGGTGTCTCTGGAATATATGTGTTAAAACAAAACCAGCTCGCCCTCAAAGAGTTAAAACACCGCTTTGGTAGTCATGACTGTACTTCTTCCCTCTATCTCTTTCTTTCAGCTTGTCCTCCCTTCTTTCTGCCCATCTGTCCATCTCTCTCTTTCCTTCCTTTCTTTCTGTCAATCTCCTTTATCCTATTTCATCCATGTTTTTGTTTCTTTAATCCCTTCAAGCCATCCATTCCTTCATTAATTTTGCTATTCCCATTATTACATTTTCTTTTTTTTGCTTAATGCATGAGCAATGTCATAATGTCTTTCTTGCTCTCTTCTGTTTCCAGTGTTCCTGTATCCATTTTGTGTGTACTTGTATTCGTTGTTTCACTCTCTCTCTTCTTTCTCCCTCCCTCGCTTACTAGCTTCTCTCTGTTCCGTCGCCAGTCGCCTTTCTTCTCCCGTTTTGTGGTGCCTAATCTTTGCCTCGTTGTGACTCGCAGGGAAGGCAGTAGGAGGGGATTTGGGAATTGTTGGTTGTAATCCCGCTGTCAAAGGCAGTAGTGGGAGCCTGCCCTGCGCAGTGGGAGTTTGGCTTGTAATCCAGTTAGAGGTGTGACACGGTCCGTCCATTGATTAAAGTTGTCTCGATACCAGGACCCCCCACCCCCTCGTGTGCGCAAAGTGCGTCACCACCCGTATGAAAGTCGTCATCCTCTCTCAAGATCCCGTCCGGCCTTTTCCTCTCGTGCGGCAGTGGACAGGAGATTAACGTTTTAGCAATAGTCAACCATATTGTTTGGAAAATTCTCCGTGTTATTCAAAGTTGGCTTTCTGGTAGTGATTGGAAAATGTTGGTGTGGAGGGGGAAGGGATTGAGTGTGTGTGTGTGTGTGTGTGTGTGTGTGTGTGTGCTTCTATGTGAATGAGACTATTTGTCAATGTAGTGAAATTGCTCTAGGTGTAATATCTGAGATGTTGGCCCAAAACAGTAAGGACATACCAGGTATAATTGATGTGCATGACTTGACAACGTACAATAGAGACTTGTCATTTGTTACCTTTCAGAGTTTGCAAGAGGCAATGCCGTACTCTCTAGCTGCAAATGCTTAATGCAGAATGGCACGCCATTTGTCTCAATTGCCACGGGATGAGGAAAAAAACAAAAAAACAACCTCTATTACATAGAATTCTTTCATATGTTTTGATTGTGCTATATGTATTGTGAAGTAAGAAAAATAATGAGAACATGCTTTGGATCATGTAAGAATTTACTGATGACAATATTTTGTTGAAACTCAACTGAGCATCAGATAGTAAAGAAAATGTTTCATATATACATCAGTATATCTTCCTGATGTGACTCCTTAGCACGAGGTTTAGAGCATCAGAAGACGATGACTTCCACATCTTCAGGAGATCTTGACATGCTTCAAGCTCAGAAAATGCTAGGGCATCACTAGTATTCAAGTGATGGTAGTTACTGTCAAAGTGCTGTTTCATACTTCTGTGATTACTTTCCTCATACATGGCTTTTCATGTTTTCTTTGTGCTAGCTGAATTTAAAATCCCTTTTGCAAATGGGTGAAAAATGAGTCAGAGTTGTAGATATTTCCTAGCCTTAGTCTAAACGCATTGAAACCTCATTTTTTTTTTCTCTCCCACACCCTTTCCCCCAACTGCATGTATTTGGTAACAGATGAAGTTATTTCAGTCGTCGCCTATCATCATGCATGTAGGCTTGTCACTAATGGGCTCCATGCAGTCAGCCTAGAGAGCTTCCCAGCTCTGGCCGACACAAGCTCTGTGGTATATTTACCCAACATACCAGCCACTCCAACGAATAGATTCCCTGTGGAGTATCCCTTCCCCTTCTTATGGATGGGATGTAACCATTGATGGCAGAGCATCTCCTTTCTGGTATCCCCTCCTCCTCCTCCTCCTCCTCCCAACAACCCCCAGTCCTACCCCTACCCTGTCTTCCCTCCCACTATGAGTTAGCATCCCTGATTTTGGAGTTTAAAATCGCAAGAGGTCTGTCATTTATCAAGCGATTGGACAGAATGACACAGCCCCAGCACTCGGAATGTGGTAAGAGAACAGCGATAATGGAGGAATATTTCAAGAGGTTGAGTGTCCTTCCAAGAAAACATTTGCCAAATTTTTAGCATCAAGAGAATCCAAAGTTTTGAGGAGAGATGATACTGATGGTGGTAATTTTCTGTGTTTCTGTGTATTCTGGAGAGGGGGATGGCGAACATAAATGCACAATGCAAAGATATGCTCATATGCATGAAAACTACAATGTTGCGCCCTGCGCTCTTGCCGGGGCTTAGTGCAGAAATGTCTTGAAGAGATATGCAAATACCATCTGCCATTAGGCAGTCAAGTGGCCAAACTGGTGTCTGTAAACAGTGCAAAAAGGATCTTGGAGAGACCAGTTGAAAACGAGTGCACCCCCCTGCCTCCTCATCCCCCTCAACCACCACCTTACCCACCATGTTCCCCCTGTCGAATCAGCTCTTCGGCTTGGAGAGAGACAAAATACCTCTCTCTAAACGTAAATTGCCTGTTGTTTCTCCAGCCCCGCCCCCAATCGCCATTCTCGCACGTTCGTTAATATTTCCCCCCTCTGCTGTGACCGCCGCGCATCCTGAAAGTCCTGCGCCATCCTTTCCGGCGATCACCGACAGCCTTTGGAAGGGCACTCAGTTTGTTGGGCTTTTGGAGTGCCGCTGAGTGCTGTAAGTGATTTGTCAAAACACCATTATTCAGAGATATTCCCCCTTTTCTCTGTCGGCAGTAAATCTCAGTGTAACGTGAAATGCTTTGCTTTTAATGTGACATGGACTTCCTGATTCAGAACAAGAAGAAGCTAACAGGTCCAGACAGCTATGGAAACTATTAAACATTCATAGTAGAATTGTAGAGAGATTTAAATGCAACAAGTGATCACACTTTTCCTTGAAAAAAAACAAAACAAAGCAAAAGCAAAACAAAACCACATGTTCTAGAGTTACAATTACTGGTAGATTTGCTGGAGAGGACTGCAAATTGTTTCTATCTGTAAAACACTTTTTCATTTAAATGTATATAATATGCATTACTTTCAGACCTGCAGTCAATCTCAAGTGATTATATTAGTTTCTTGTTTTGTCTTTATTTTGAGTAAACTTTCTTCTTCTTCTTTTTTTCTTTTACTAAACTTGGAAAAACGTCATAATGGGTAAAAACGGGTAAAAAAAGATTTGATAAATTCAGTAGTTCCGTGCAGAACCTCTTTCAGATTGAATTGACAATCGTAATGTCTGTTGCGCACTCTTAGTTGTGGTTGATTAAAGAGTCGTGAGTATACTTACAGTTGGCCATTATGTTATGTATGACCATTCGTATGAGCAGATTTGATATATAAAATTGTGTTGGTTTCAGACATACAACTTCTCATCCTATGGAAGCAGGTCTATTTGGCCTACCATATGTATGCATTTGTGTGCGGGTGCATGTGTGTTTGCAAGTACCCCTTTGATGCAATCAATTTACCAGTAAGAAGAAAAGTGCATTTGAAAACGTGTGTCTTCGAACCAATTGATGGATAACATAATGTGAGACAGACTTGACAACACATTTGTCACCAAATCTTCAGGGATCTTCAAAATACTCATTAGGTGATTTTATGCAGACTGTAATTCCATTCATTCTCATCCCATTCACTTTGTAATTCCCCCACGTAACGCAGATCAAAACTACTTAGCTGATTGGAGAAAATAGACAAAGAAAACAAGATTGTCTGAAGGTTCATGTTTTATTACATGATGTTGGTTATGTTGTGAAATATAAACATGTTTCGGTAATACCTTTCAAATCTGAATCGGCAAAATGGTGATGCTGCCATGTAAACTTTATCTTTACAGTATCAAATAGAATGTTTGTAATTGATGTTCCTTTGAAGGCGAAGCATAGTTCTCAGAAGTACTCAGAATTCATTTTCTACCATTTAGAATTTGCTTGCAATACATCAGAAGGGTCCACCAAGAAACCTGTCTGGCTGATGTGATATACCAGGATAATTAGTCATTTTGCAATATTTTGAGATCAAAAATGTTTGAATTATTTTGATGGTAGCATGAATGCCCATGACTTTTCCTGAAGCACCCTCCCCTTTCAGTTATGGATAGGTAGAGTATGACTAATAGTAATAGTAATAGTAATAATAACGATAGTAATTATGATAATAATAATAACAACAATAATAATAATAGTAATAATAATAATAATGATAATAATGATGATTGTAATAATTGCATTTATATGGTGCTTTATACGGGTGTTTTGAAGGGCACTGGTGCTATTTGTGAAAATTGTATTATCACATTGGTATTTCACACATTTCTTAAAGGACAAGTTCACCTTCATAAACATAAGGATTGAGAGAATGCAACAATATTGGTAGAACACATCAGTGAAAGTTTGAGGAAAATTGGACAATCGATGCAAAAGTTATGAATTTTAAAAATCTTTGTGTTGGAACCACTGGATGAGGAGACTACTACAGCTTGTGAGTCATATGCGTACAACAGTATGAAGAAAATGTAAAGAAAATTCAACATAATTTCACTTTTTTCGCATAATAATAGAGCACTTGACTTGCCTCTTTCTAAAGGCAGGGGGAATAATATTACCCATAACATTTGTCGGTAACGAGTCGGGGGAATGTGTACTTTTTTCAAAAGATGAAATTTTGTGAAATTCTCTTTATATTTTCTTTATATTGTTGTACGCATGTGACATCTAAGTTATTCACACACTGCAGTAGTCTTCTCATCCAGCGGTTACTGCACAAAAACTTCAACAATTCATAACTTTTGAACGGATTGTCCAATTTTCCTCAAACTTTCAATGATGTGTTCTACTAATTTTGCTACATTCTCTCAATCCTTATGTTTATGAAGGTGAACTTGTCCTTTAAATGCATATGTCTCCATTTTGGAGCAAAAATCAAAAGTTTATGCAGTCATATATGAAAACTATGTTTTACCTTAAACCAGAAGCTTCCTATGTACGATGGAGAAGGTTTGTCAACTTTATGAAGAATTCAGGCAACTATCATGAACCTGTATGTCTATAATGATTCAGTAGGAAATATAAATATCCCTACCTGTACATGCAATCTTGCTAATTTTGTTGCTTGATGACAAGAAAATAATCCATTCTGTAATAAATCAGCAGCTTGGCTTCAATTACCCCTCTCCTCTTCATGCTTGGTTGCCATGTTGGTTTTAATTTGCTGTAAATCCAAACCTGTTGCCATAAAGCATGAGCTTTATTAAGCTATGCCCCTGGTTTGACGAGCATAATTAGTCTAATGAGATTTGAAAGTTGTGATTGCTCGGAAGTTAATCTTAACATTCTGGCCTGCGAAAAGTAGCCATCACGTCGCGGGCCCCAATATTCCAAATTCTGTTGACTGTTGGCCTGAGACATATGTCGAATCATTTTTCATAAATGTCAGCTGCTCTGCGTGCCCCTCACACTCACCAAACAGCCTCGAAGCAGCTCCAGTGACAGTTTTATTGGGAATGGCTTGTTTAATTTGCAGTGTAAATAAAACCTGCCACCAACACCAGCAAGGGCAATTATGATCTGTTCTTGCTTTTGTGCGCTCTGGCTCCTTTCTGTGTCATGTGTGCTAAAAATCATAGTTATTTTGCAATACTCTGCTTGGTTTTTTAGTTTGTTTTGATTTGGTTTTTAGTTTGTGGTGGTAGCTTGCTCTATGTGGCAGGTGTAGATAAAGCAGGGTACATCCAGGGAGGTGGAACCTTTTCCACCTCCCTGGTACATCTGAGCATTTGTCCCCTCATCCCCCTGCCCCTCCCCCAGCCCACTGTTGGTCCTGTCAATTGCAAGCTCATGAGCAATCTGAGTAGGTGGTACATTATGGTATCTACAGATAGTGTTTTAGTTCTTTGGAGTGACAGGATAAGGTTTTTTTATTTTCATCAGGGCTCAGCATTTATTAACCTAATATGATTTTTTACGTTAATAAAAACAAACTACAGTGGTATATTTGTTGCATGCTAGAGGGATTCAATTAAAAAAATAATGACTATGAGGTTCAAATTATCAAGGTGTTTTGTCACATTTTGCTCAAACTTGCTGATGCAGAACATAAAACACCCACAAAAGAATACAAACCCAATAAAGTAGCCTCTACTACTAGGTTAGGTGTCTTGAGGTAAACTGATAGAAGATGAGGTACAATTATGGAGCAGTTGCAAATTGCTTGTGTGGTGTTCCTATTTTTTTCTGCTATGGATGTCAGAATAGAGATTTGAATTTTGGTCAATTGAGATGTTGTAAAGTTGATGCTCGCCACCTCTTGATGAACTACATGCTAATAGTCTGTAAAGAAGTTCGTCAAAATAATGGGTCACGTCTTAAAGGTACAGTTTATCATTGGGAGCAGTGATTTTAAAAAATGTTAGAGATATCACATTTAATGCACATGCAGGTCAGTTGTATCACAAAACATCCTAGCATATACAAATTTTGCGATAAAACCTAAAACATATTCGTAAGGAGATATCACTATTTTTCTCACTAAACCATAACTGTAGATGGTTTACTCTAGAAACAATTCTATTATAACTATTCACATTTTGTATATTTAACAGTACGTGACATTGATTGTCACGATAAAGATTTTTACATTGGTTCTTTCTATCCTTAACTCATATTTTAGAACAATTTTAAGCATTAAAGCTGGGTTTTTGTTTCATTTGCAAATGGTAAATAATGTCTTTAAATTTGCCATATGCCAATTACTGATCATTTGCCTGTCGGCAAACTTTATAGAAAATGATAAATAAAAAAAATTGAGAATGGAGCTGCCAAGACTGCAAGTACTCTAGCTGTGGTGGTGCCTGTCTCTTGGAGAGAGTGCATTAGCAAGGAGCACTGGACACCATTTTCTTGCGACATGCCGAGTGTTTGATTCATGGGGGCCAATTTGGGCAGCGGGTTGCTACCGTCACCCCCTTCCCCCAAATACCCACCTCCACTTGGCTTCATTGGGCTAGGATGAGGTGGGGCAAACATGGGACATGTGGTGGGCTCTTGTGGTGTCCAACTGTCGCTTCCTCCTCCTCCCCGATGGTACCGCCAAACGTCAGCCGATCGCCCCTCTCCTCTCCCTGTCTTTCCTCCTCCGCGGACTGCAACAGATGCTCGACCCACGACGACAATGACATGCCTACACTTTTTGTTCGAGGGTCGGGGCATCTTGCAAGTGTCGTTGTAGGACTGGTTCTGAGTATATTCCCACCATTAGGTTATCACCGTTGTGAGAGGATAAGTGTTGTTCTTGTCCGTCCTCTCATGTTAAGCAGAGTGAGACAGAGAGGTCAGACATCTTGTGAAGTGGTGTTTCCAAGGAGATGGTGGAGTGACCACTCTTTCTCGCAGGGGGGCAAAGTCCAACCCTATTACCAAGTAGAAGCATTTTAAAGATAATTTGTCACGTTTTACCTTTTGGGGGAGGGGTAAATGTTGTAAAGGCAAAATACTGATTTAATAGCATTTTCCTCTCTTGTAGAACACTTGAGTAAACAAAGGGAGCAAATATTTCAAAACAAGAGGAGGAAATGTTGACATACTTTTTGGGACACAGTTCAGATGAAATCAATGATTTCTTCTTTTTTTTTCTTAGCAATGTTAGCAAACATGTATGCAAATTGAATACATGAGCAGTCACTAACATGTAGGACTACGTAGAAATGTAAATCTGTCGTCGGGATCACAGCCAATTGTTCAGCACATTTCAAGAGGCTAGTCGTTTTCCCTCTCATGGATAACTATACTTTTTATTTGCTTGTGCTTGAAAAGTTGGCTTGCATCAATCAAAAGAATTACTTCCCCTTTTGCAATTCTTTAAAGTCTGGTGTTTTCCTTCCAGAAATTCAATGACAGAAGGAAATATGAAGGGGAATGAATGTTGTTCAACAGTATGTTACTGACATAATGATACCACTTATCAACATCCGGTTTACTTTTGTCTGACACGACAAAACTGCATGAGATATTCAGTGTTGTGTGGATGAAAATCATTTCTTTATTGGTAGGATGTGCAGACAGCAAGGGACTTAGTGTTTAGTACTGCTATACACAATGGAATATTTGTAGATCAGTACAACCACACATTTCATTGAAATGTGCATCAAATTAGAATCAGAGTTGGAGTTACATGTAGTAATGAATATCAGCTCCAGTGCTGATAAATTGCATACTGTAAAAGCTGTTATTTAGGCATACAGATATTTTTGCAATGAAGAAGTCACAGACGTTTTTCGCGAGATGTTGTTTTCGCGATTAGACACAGGTTATCGTAAGTGCACTAATGCCTGTCCTTTTGAAATATCTTATGTGTTGTTGAATTCGCGGCCCAACAGTGATTCATGAAATTCACAAAAATGAAACCCTTACAAAAATAAAAGCTTTTACAGTTTTGCAAACTGATTGGTCTCTTTTCATGCATTCTCTGTGGCGAGATGTAAACCACCTATATAGGAAGTCATATCTTATTGGATGCTCTTAAAGGTAGGGGATACCTTTTACAGACCTCCCAAAATGCAGCAAAACATTAAATGTGAACCTCAGGGGACTTGCTTAGGCCACTGCTTAGAAATTTGGAAGTCAACAGTTATCTAAAATTTGAATAATGCACAAAGCTCAACTACTCAGTAGTTCTGTGTGTCAGCCACACTTAAGCCTTTTTGTTGCATTCTTCTGTATTTGTGATCTATAAACACAAATCTAAAAGTACAAGAGCTGATGTAATAACATATATGTTATTACATCAGCTCTTGTTGTGTGGCAAGAATGTATATAGAAATGTTTGTAAGTGTTGATGAACTTTCTTCACAAAATATACATGATGATGGACACACATGCAGTACATGGGTCTGCAAAGGTAGCCTAGTAATGTACTGGAATTTACGGTGAGCCCCGAAAACAATTCAATTCAAAATCTAACGGTCAAAAAAATGTACTAAATGTTACCTTCCACGTTAAATACTTTATGGGAGTTTCTAAAATGATACTCTCTTCAACATACCACTGTATTTATACAGCTCTTCATTTAAGGCGTGCAAATGGGATTCCCTACCTTTAAGTATCTCAGGCCCAGCATCCTAAAATCCTCCTGACATCATTTGTTTGCACATTGCCCATGTGACTGAAGGTGTTCATTGCAATTCTTGGACTGACTTTTCTGAGAAAAAGTATACATTAGTATATTCATCATTGGTGCCAGAGAAAGTTCCTTGCCAAACAACATTTTCCAGTAGTTTGTGTTTTTCCAGTAACCATTGATAGTACTATTGTCGAAGAGTAGTGCGTCTTTGATGTTAACATCAAAATGACTTGACTGATGTACTTTTTACAATGTAATTGCTCAGGACTAAATGTCCCCTTCTTTTCCTTTGGCATATCCTGTCAGTCAGTTGTATTCTGAGCGTGATATTCATTGTAAAAAAGACTGTTCACAGTATTTGGGGGTTTTTTGCTTTTGTTTTTTTTTTTTGTTTTTGCTTCTTTTCTTCTTCTTCTTTTTTTTTTTTTTTGGGGGGGGGGGTAAATGTGACAAGAGGATAGTTAAAAAAACAGTGTAAAGCTAATTTATGACAACCATTTAAGGTTGTGTCTGTTGTGCATTTGTGTGTGCTTGTGTGTGCCAGAGAGAGAGAGGGAAAGAGTAAAGGAGGCAGAGAAAGATAGAGAGAGTGTATGAGAGCGAGAGAAGAACATGGAGAGGCAGTGAATCAATTTGCACTGGATTTCCACACCGCATCATTTGGGCATCATCCTCACTCCGACAAATCTAACATGATGCGTGCCGATCCGCGGCAGCTCCGCGTAACCCGAGCCGCGCGGCCAGACGACGAGTGCTAAAAAAGTAGGTGATAAATGATCCGACGGAGGGGAATTATTATATTATTTATTATTCTTGTCGCGGAAGCATTAAGCCTTTGTAGGGAAGCCCTGGGATTTACATCTTCAAGTTGGAAAGTGCTGCTGGATGAGATAAACATAAAAAAGGGGAGGGGGTGTGATAGGGAGACATTGAAAGGAAAAGTGATCAGAGGAAAAAAAGAAAGAAAGAAGGGAGATAAAACAGCCAGGTGACATGTTAGTGGGAATTTGGCTTGAACACCAAAGTCATTATCACATGGTTGGTGAGGTAGTTGCCCTGATGTATGCATTATGTATGGCGGATGTGAAAGGGAGGGGTTTGCAAGATGCTAAATCATGCAGGATTTGTCAGAAATTTTTCAATGAAAAAAAAAGATTGTGGCACATTTGTGCCTATGCTGTGGATGAGGAGTGATATTCGTGGATGTGAGTGCTACAAAAATTGCACAAAGTAAGCAGAATTTTTCGACACTTTTGGATAAAAGCTGACTGCATTTGTTCCTGATGACTTCTGTCAAATTTCCAGTGAATTATCGACTCCCCCCAAATTTCCAGTGATTTGTTGACTTATCCCAAATTTCCAGTGAATTCTCAAATATGATGTTCTCCATCAGTATTTTTCTGAACTTTTTTTTTCCCCAAAGGTCATTAAAGTAATTGTTGCATTCTGGTGAAGAATCTCTCAGGATGGACATTGCACAATCCACGTCCAGTTCTGACCACATGCTTTTATCAGGCAAACAATCAGAAGGTGCACTTGTTCTCATACTCAAGAGAAATATCCTAGTATGCCTTCTATGTGATATGCACCAATGTGAATTCCGGATATTGTTTAGATATAGTTCATTCGTGTTGATGTAGTTTTCACAAGAAAAGACCATTCCTGTAATGTCTTAGAATTCATAGATGCTCCTTTTCGGACAGCCTAGTAATGAACCACGTAGATTTACATGCTCCCTTCCATGAAGTTTCTTAGGCAGGAATTCCCGTAGGATTTGTCAGTTGTTGATTGCTACGTGGGGCAAGCCGCCAGCAAGCTTTGTAGTATTACGGCAATCGCTTGTTAACAAAGCATCCATAGAATTTTAATACATCACAGAAGCAGTCTGTTGTCATTGCATGCAGCATCCTGAATGTTTTGATATTGATATTTGGAAATCCTGTGTGCGAGTTGGTTTAACGTCTCATCTTTCTCCTTGGTGCCTTCATTTTTTTTTTTATATTTCTCTTGGAAATGGTTGAGGTGGGGAACAGAAAGACCAGTTGGTGGATTTGAAGGATACCGAAAAACTTAAAAGTAGCCGCTGAGACAGTGTAACGGAAGATTCTTTTGTGTGTCGTTGCTAGCGTCATTTCATCCGGGTACTGCGTGAGATGTGGATAGTGCACCTTGGGTGCGTTCGCTTCTCTCTTTGCTGCGCAGAGAGTGAAATTATTCTTTGGTCATTCTTCTCCCCCGAAATATTCACTTCCTGTCTTTCTTTTTCTCTTTGGTAAAGCAACTGGTTTACATTAGGTACAGGGTCAGGCAGGTGCCCAGTTAGGTCCCCCTGTTTGCTCGCCATTGTCTCTCCTATTTGATCGCGGCGTCCTCCGTGTCTGAATGGGAACAGCATCGGCGAATAAACAAAGATGTTCTTGCCCTTCCGTATCACTTTCGCCAATTGGTGGTGCCCAGTTTCATCCAGCTTTCCTGTGGTAGTGGTCCCAAGAGGAATCTCGCATTTTCCTCCTCCTTCACTTTGTCCCTTCCTCCCTCCCTCTCTATCTCTATCTCTCGTTCTCATGCTGTTTTTTTTAAATCTAACTGCTTTTCAGTATGTGGTCAGTATCTTCATTGTGAAGTCTTTTGATCTTTTTTCCCTTTATCTTTCTCTCTTTTTCCATCTATTTAAATATCTGTCTGTTCATCTGTTTTTTGTCTATCTATCTATCTATCTATCTATCTCTCTATTTATTTTTCTTCATAATCCTCTATCTATATCTCATTCTATCTATCTATCCATCTATCTAACCATCTCTCTATCTATCATCTCTGTCTGTCTATATCTATTTGTCTGTCTGCGTGTGTGTGTCTCTATTGCTTTCTCTCTCTCTTTCCAGTGGAAGGTTAATGCGATTCTGTTTCTGATTTCTGAATTTCTGAAAAATTTGATCTCCTCCTGAGAACACACGATGTGGGCTATATATAAACAACAAAGAAACAAACAAGCACGCAAATACGACTCCTAACATAGTGACAATTCATAAGGAGCATACAGTAGCATTTTGAAATTAGTTACAATACTAACAATTAGATCAGGTGTGGAGGGATTATGGAAAGCCACATACAGAAGTTGTTGAGATTTATTCATGTGAATATTAAAGGATTAGAACAACATGTAATTCCAATTTGTAGCAACTTGTGTATGCACTGAGAAAGTCAGCTTGTAGCTCAAAGAGGAGAAATGAAATGAAAGCAGAATAATAACTTCTCTGAGGTCATCTTTGTTGGATGAAATGAAAAGAAATCATGATTACTTGAAATGTCCTCTCTGGGCATCAACTAATTAGTATATACTGAAAAGTGACCAAGATGTTGCTGTTTAGTGCTGAGACAATTAAGAGCTGATTTTTTTTTTTCTTTTCACCGACTCTCATTATGCCGTGGTTATTACTACATTTTATGGAGATCCCTTTCATATCCGGAGGAGGTGGGGGGATGTTTTACTCTCAAACTTTGTGTCTGATAAGTTATTGATTCACTTTGCTGCATTGAGCTGTGTATGGAAGTTTTATGATGAAGGGGTTTGTTGCATTATTGTTGAGGAGCAGCAAAGATCTTGCTACCATTGTACAATGGGAGACACATCCCGTACCCTTAACAATGTCCGCAATGTAGTTCATCCTCTTTATGTGCCAGAAAATGGCAAAGCACACAAATGTACCCCCAATGTACCCCCACAGAGAACACAGATCTTTGTAATAAAGACAGAATCTGTCTCTTGATTAGCAAAATATATGCAGAGCTGCGTAAAAAAAAAAAACTATGAGAGAGTAAAAAACAAAAAGTCATGAAAAGCTTGCCCTTTACTTCCTGATCATTATGTCAGAGTGGGAGCCAGCCAACCTCAGTTGTATGCTCCGTAGTCCCACGTAGTAATCCATTAGGTGATTGTCTTCGCCATTGTATTCCTTCATTATGCGTGAAGCATGAAGAATATTATGAATCAAAGGGAGTGCCTCGAACTCTACATTGCGGGACCCATCAAATCAAACCAGATTGAGGGGGAGTTGGGAAGAGGGGGAGGGGGGAATTTGCCCCCAAATTTCTAAGCTCCGCAAGCACCGATTACTCCGGTTCCCAGTTGGTGGAAGTGGAGTGCCCTGCCCAGCTTATTAAGGTAGATGTTGGTGTAATTTGGATGGGAGGAAGTCACTGCCAAAAAGGGGAGGAAAGCTTCGTCCGTATTTCAGACTCTCTCTTGCTTTGGCGTGTGACATATCTGAAGGTTTCTACCACTGGACTGTATTAGGCATCATTATGTTGACGAATCAAAGTTTAATGTTGAAAAAGAGTGAAATCCTGTTTCACTGTATCATCATGATAAGGCGGCACGTCAATAACAGTATCAAATTTTGATGATCATTTTGTTTTTGTAGTTATATTTGAACCTTCTGCATTGAAGCTGTAACGAAATGCTTCTATGATAGACACAAAATACTTACTAAAATGCAATGTTTTTAGTTTCAGGGCTCTGGTACAACACAACTCCAATGCTTTACCCTACTTTGCAGGCCATGTGATGAGTTTTTTTTTTAAATTCATTTAACCACAGCTGCAGTTCTCTTAACATTTATTTCATCACCCAAGTTGTAAACTTAGTCACTCAAAAGTACACGGGCACATTAAAGTGAATATCAGCCTCTGTGAAAATTAAGGTGGATTTTCAAAACCCTTCAACCACACATAGAAATTTCGAACCACAGTGTTTAGATGTTCAAAAGCATGTTATAGGTTTTACAGTGTATTGTAAGCTGTGCGACCTTCCCTGTGAGCTTTTATCTTCATTCTTGCAGTTGCAAATGGATAGATAATTGGAAAGTTAGGAGATTAAACTGTTCGTTGCTGGTGATTGAATTTCAAATCTGCTCAACTGTGTGACCTGATGTGGGAAGCTGTCCCTGGAGTGTGTTCCTCATCATGTTAGAACACTTCTCCGGGATCAGCTTTAATCTTCCACGCCAGCGACCGTCATCCAACCTGCGAATTTAGTTGTCAGAGTACACCACCAAATGTCATTCTCGATGCCGTGAACATGGACATACCGCACCGCCAATGTTTGGGGGGGGGGGGGCGGAAGGGGGACAGAAAACTTTATTGAAAGTGCAAACTGGCCGATGGAGGGTGGGTAGTGCAAGTTTGACTTCGGTGTTTGCTTGCTTTTTTGCAAGGATGGGATTAGCTGGCACTCTGTGTCTTATAGGCCAATATCTTCATCAAAAGGTATGTGGCCTAAAGGCTCATCAATTTAGCAATGCTGATGTGTCCATCCGTCGGTAGCGCCATCAATCAACCCTTTTCTGTCACGTAATCACACATTCTAATGTCATCCTCTCCCTCACCTGGCCACCTAAGTCCAGCGCATTGTGTGTCTTTGAAGTCCACGTCGTCGTATTAACATGGTTTACAGCAACCGTTGATGCCGCTGACAATTTATTCTTTTCAGCGCGACTTTTGTGCAGTGATACAGTAATCCTAGAGGTGTGTTTTCTCCCCCGCATTCTAAGCCAGAGTTTTGCAGAGATCTAGTATGGGAGAAGGCACGTGCATGCATGAACAAATCCATTTTAAATCTGTGCGGTTTGTTATAAGCGACATACATTCTGGTGGATTCAAGTCGTAGCTTTTGTTTGATACAAGTTGCTATCCATTGTTACAGACACTACAAAAAAGCAAGATATACTCACGGCATTAAATTTTAGAGAATCGGAGCTGACAGCCTTCTTTGCAGCATGAAATTTTGTGAATTGCCACTGGCATTCAGTGCATATAATAGTATAGAGAAGAACTTTTGCATGCATTTTAATTTTGCGAACCTTGGCTCTCGCAAAATTTGCGAAGTTAAAATGCAAGCAGAAATGTCTGGTTTTACAGTAAGTGTTTTAACCTTTGGTCACTTGATGCTAGATGTTATTTGCATGATATGGGGGGGGGGAGGGGGACAAAGGGGTGGAACTGGGCAAGAGGAATAGATAATGTACAAAAGTACCACTCAGAATAAGATGATTTAACAGATATGCTGCAACTCTGATCCATGTATGAGCTCGGATAGAGCATCTCATGAAGCAAGCCTTCCTCATGATGACGATGATGATGATGATGATGATGAAGACAGTAGCATCAATCTTGATAATACAGACTTAACCAAAGATACCCTCATCAGGGTTGCATTGTTCTTCCAGAAGGCTCTGTCATACTGTATTAAGTATCCAAGTATTGTCAGGTATACCAATTTGTGGGTGATGGGCCATTATTCCAAAACACACAAATTTCCAGTTCCTAGATGTTCATTAATGGAAAAAATGGAATATAGTTCATTAATCCAAACACTTGTGGCATTATTCCGAAGATTCGTTATTCTGATGGTTTGTTAATCCCAAAATAAAATAAGGTTCATTATTCTGAAGATTTCTTGATCCAAATATGAAATAAGTTTTGTTATTCTGAAGGCTTGTTAATTTCGAAAATGATGAAGGTTTGTTAATCTGAATACGAAAAGAAAGATGATACTCATGAATTAAACTATGGAATTGCAAATCTTGATTCTTTTTGTGATCAACAAACCTTCAGAATAACGAATAATGAATTTTTGGAATAACAAACTGTAATCCCAGTTTCTATGCCCTGTTGAAGTCGAGCAATATTTGGCAAACTACAGTATCTTGTTCAAGGATTTTCTCACCAAAGAGGTTTTGGACCAAGTGTCGCCTCTTTCAGTGCCTCAAGCCCTGTCCACTGGGTCACAGTACTACCACTTGATTACGGATGTGATGTTAATGTCCCTGAAAATTGATGGTTGGATTATTTCATCAGAAAAATATAGAGTGCCCTCTCTGGTTCTTGACCCCTTCTCCTCTAACTTGTCCGGGACAATTTGCTGTTCTTCATCTTTTTTCTTTCTTTCTTTTTTGTCGTGCACTTCTTCTAATCAAAACTAAGTAAGAAGATGAAGAAAGAGATCCTAGACAAGTACTCTCTTATTTTACCCTATGGAAAGATACTCTCTCTTTCTTTTGGAGATGGAGTAATATCTTTTGAGTTAAAGGTTTTACGCACTAAGTGGACGTATTGTATGAAGATTGAGGGCTAAATTGAGTTGTTTGGTTAGAAAGGCTCTGCTGTGCGTGGCAGATCTGGTGAAATGCCTGTCAAAATTTGTGCATTCAAATTGATTTTATTGTGTGCGCGGGCTGCACCCGGGCAGGAGCACAAACAAGCACAAATGAAAAGAAAGCAAGTATGGCTGAAGTTTTGCGTCTTCCTTTGCATGGTCACTCTAATGTATTCACCTTGATGTGACCCTGCGGGAAAAACAGAAAGTGGACAAAAACGCAAACAAAAAATTCATGTTGTTTCTTAAGTGCTTCAAATGGATTATAGGAAGCAAAATGCTTTGTAAACTTTGTAGACATGCAAATCAGTCTGGCTATATCGTAGACAAAAGCATATTTATAACCACATTTTACGAGGAAGAGGATTTTGAATACGCTAGGGCCTTAATCTTTACTGTATATGGTGGATTTTGATACTCCAATCTGTGCCTGCATTTCCGTGTAAAACGTTGTTCAGAGTATCCACGACCCATTATGCAAAGCAGAAACCTCCCAGATGTCATGTAATTTTAAACAGACTACCACTACCAGAAAATCTTGTGAAATTGAAAGTGCAGTGGATGGTGACGAAAACTTGCACTTTTTTGTTACCCTTTCTACAAATATTCTGTGATAGCGAATTTCCTTTTGCTTAAAAGCATTAGTTGAATGTACGTTGCATTGCGTGATATGAAGTTTAGAATAAGTAATATACAAGTGGAAGTTATTGTCACCATCGAATGCCTAACTGCTGATTGCAGATGTAAACTCTGAACAATGTTTATCTGTATAGTACTAACATTTAACTGGATGTACATCTTTTTAGGTTATTCTAAGAAGAATTTGATTTTGGTTTTTGATTTGGTTAAGTTAAAGGCTGTTTCATGTGCTGTCAGATGTAAAAGACAATGAATGCTATGTTTACATGTAGCAAAGATTTAAAATATGATGTATGCCTTGTTTCATATTGCATTCAACTCATATACTTTAAAATGGTTTACATCCAGCGCGTTATTGGCCTTCAGTAAGTTCAACACAGCAATTATTTCTGACGTAATTACGCTACCCAATAATAGAATTGTTGCATTGTAAACTACACTCTCCTTCACTGGGTCTGAATTAATTTTTCTTTTTCTGCCAATTTTCTTCACACTTCTCATGCAGATAAAGAAAAAGACAAGGAGGGTGTGTCTAAGTTCAGCCTGGAGTTCCGCTTCCCTGAGACAGACGCTGAGGACGCCCTGAAATTCTTCAAATCCTGCTAGCTGCCAACGACAAACTTCTGTCTGTGGAGAAAATTGTCAGAGGAGCCACACATGCAACCATCCATGAAGCCATTTTGTAACTCCACATCGAAAAACTTAACACACAATGCCTTTGATAAAAGAAAAAAATATACATATGTACACATGTACCTAACTTAAGCGCATGGTAAATTTGAATGCATACATCTAAGTGCTTTGAAGTCAATGTTGCACTCATAAGTAAATTGAAAAGAAGAAATTTATGTCAGTATAATGGTAGAAATAAGTTATTTTCATTTGCTGAAACAGCAACGAACAAAGTCTGCCATGAGTGAAGCAGCAACTAGATGGAATGTGTTAAGAAGCAGCAGAAGAGAGTAGAAATACAGGATTGGAGTGTAGGATGGTGGACCCTCCTTTAGTGTCCCAACCTCATTTACACATCATACACCGTTTAGAGAATGGTTGTAGGGTTTTGTTCTTGAACAATATGACTGTCTATGGAAATTTTGTGAGGAAGAATTGTGTTTACACCATTCAACATGGAGCCTTTTACCACCTGAACTTCACCCAGCCACCTCTGCATAATTTTTTGTCTTCCTTTCTTTTTCTGATATTTTCTTCTTCTTTTTTTTGTGAAGGGCATCACTGCCTAGTAGGGCGAGACACTTTGCACTTCTGAAATTAGCTTTGAATAGTGGAGATGATAGAAGTAATACTAATAATAAAAATAGTGATGATAATAGAAAATAAATAAATGAATGAATAAATGATAATAATAATAATGATGATGATAATGATGGTGATGATGATAACAACAACAAAAACATTCAGAGATCTGACGTTGCAACATTCTTTCCATGTTTCTAAGAAACCTTGTACCAGAGCATTTAAATATTCCTTTTTTAGTTAGTCTTTATATATATATATATATATATATATATATATATATGTATATATATATATATATATATATATATATATATATATATATATATATATATATATACATACATATATATATATATATATATATATATATATATACACATATATATATTTTTTAATTTTTTTTTTTTTACCATTTTGATCTCATCCCTATGATTTTCTCAAGAAAAAAGCAAACACTTATCCTATCTAAAGGAGTGCATAATTCAACAAGTGGAGATCTTTGCCTTGATGAGCTGCCATCATACAATATTTTGGTCTGGATGTTAATTTATTGATGCCTATGATATGTGATCGCCTATAATATCTTGATCATCATAGATTAATCTTTTCTTGGATGTCATTAGTTCAAGCTTCCTTTTGATTTTTGTGTACATTTGCATTTTAAAAGGTGACCATATGAGTTTATCAATGTCTGATGATATGTATGTGAAAGGCAATCATGAAAGGCAGTTCCATGTTTGTGATGTGTACGTGAGAAGGATTATTCATATCAAAGTCAAAAAGACTTTGTAAAGTTTGTGTGATAAGACGTAAAGAATGACAGGAAACTCATTTACATATGATGCAATGTATGTATTGGTGTCATAGGTATCTACAGCCACGTTGTCTACTGAGCACATTTTCACACACATGTCTTTTATGGGACAAAAAAAAAAGAACAATCAAGAAATGATACTAGGAGAGCAGTAAGATATATGCATGTTTCAAATATTGTATATTTCAACAAACATTGTTGCATGTCGCTGTTTGCAATATTATTCTCTTTTTTAACTGGTTCTCTGCCTTGTTTTTCCATATTACAGATAGTAAGTGATGTGAATGTATGTATCTTTTTTTCTCTCCCTGAAATCTGTCTCATGTGCCTCACTCTATATATACGCCATGTGGATTGTAAATAGGATTCGTGTAGAAAGGCATCAACCATTTGTCTGTATGCTTTCAGTGGAAGGCAGACAGAAAAACGTCCGTGCTGCCGTCAGCCCCCTTGTGGACTCGACCCGGGGGTTGTAAATTCACCAGTGAGTGGACATGAAAGTAATCTCTTTAATCTTGAATCCTTGAATGCTTTAGTGTTGTAATTTATATAGGAATGATGAAGTGAAAAGTTTGACTTAATAGAAATATTTCACCTGACAGGGTATAACTTGTACAGACTGTAAATGATAACAGAACTAAAGCAATGATTTATTTATGAAGGCATCTTTGTGATTGTTCTCAAAGTCCTTTTTGTTTGTGTTTTTTTTTCTCTCTCTTTTTGAGTTCTATAATACTTGACATCTTGCAAGAAAACAAAGCAGTGTGTGTTTTGACAGAGACCAAGCTATGTCTTATTCCAATCTTATGGGAGTTCCGTCATTTTGTGAGAGATTCTGAAATACACATAGCCTATGCATGGTATTCGATGAGCCCTTGTAGGCAATGGATTAATAGTGTATCGGTCACTTCTTCAGGAATGGCTGTGGAGTCTAAAGTTTTGGTCTTATTAACAATCCTCTAGATGTGTTGTGTGTTTTTTTGTTTATTTTTCTTTTTATGTGAAGAATATGATGCAGTTACTTCTATGCCATTGTCTACTGTATATGTAACAATGAGAATGTATAGATTTTTAACATACTATGATAATTCTAAAATAAGCAAAACCTTTAAACCTTTGTGGAATTTGAAAGCAAATGCAATATGTGAAAATCATTATGTCTCTGTAAATGCTTTGTCTTGTGTTGCATATATTATGTGGATGTGAGTTCTAATGGATTCATAAAAAAAGGAAAATCAGACATTGTTGTATTAAGTCGTGGCATTCTTTCACAAATCCATATAAATGTCCACTGAATTTTATCTGCGGTAGTGCTGTCTGCCTCCTTGTTTTGGCTATGGGAAATTGATGTATTCCTGCTTTGAATTTTTCTTTTAGTGCACAAGACCCTTTCCCATTCCCTTACAGTAAAATGGTCAATTCTTGTTCTAATGCCACTATGTCATTTTTCAGCCAGACCTGAGGTATTTTGTGCTCAAAAAGCCACGGGGTGATTTTTTTTCTCTTCTTTTCTACAAAGAGTAAGCTAAGGATTATTTTGATTTTGTTTACTTTGTTCAGGACCCACCCCCCGGTCTTGAATACCTCAATGAATTCTAACTACATAGAAACCAGTTTTGAAAGAATTATAAAGGTAAACATGTAAAATATGTAACAGAATGTACTTAAGAAGAGTGTGAAATGCATGACTGGTCAACAAATGCTCAGTAGTTGAATTGCTCCTATAGTTTTCAGTAAAAAAAAAACAACAACAAAAAACAAAGCAAACAACGAAACACTGTTGTGACATTCAAACCATTTTTTTTTTCTTTTGGGAAGTAAGGTAAGGTATTTCCAGTTTGAGCAAGCATATAATGTATTACTTAACAGAGACCTTCCTTTGTTTTACTTTACAACAAATATGTGTGTTGTTAAATGTTTTACCAATTCCTTTTTACACAGTGTGTGTGAAAGCATCAGTATTATTTTGAAGGAAAAATAAGATACAGCTGTATGTAAGTTTTCTAGCAAATGAGCAATGCCAAAATATTATTGTCTTTATTGTTTCATGTATTGCCCTTTCTAAAGGTTTCTTTTTAGAACAAATTGTGACGAAATTTATGAAATACTATTGTCCAGTACAGGAGGATGCAGTGCATGACTCTCTGGTGATTTGATTCACTAGGTTTCATGAGAAACGGTGTGGCTACATGCTACTGGGAAAAACTATTGTGACTTTATTTGGATGGTACATACACCTCTTGCCTTTGAGTTTTCAAAGTACTATGTATACCCCTTTGTTGACAAATATATATATATATATATATATATATATATATATATATATATATATATATATATATATATATATATATATATGTATATCCCTTTGTTGACAAATATATATATATATATATATATATATATTAAGCTTGCTAGTAGTCATGCTTTGAAAATCCTCAAAATTACCAGCTCCAAGGCAAAAGAAATAAGCAAGTTCAAGTATGAATTGGGAGATGAGAAAGAGACAGACAGAAGGGGGTGGGGAGAAGATTTTCATTGAAATTCTTGTTATTGAATTCCTCACCATTGATATTTGTATCATAATCCGAGGTATGATAGTGTAAGTAGGTGTCACAAGTAATGAAATAACCTATTTGCTATTGGCCAATCACACCCAAGGATTTCTTGAGAGCCCTTTTGCACTGTGAATGGATACAATTATTTGAGATCTGTCGAGTTGTTTTCATGTGGAAAACATGCTTCATTCGAGTTTTAAAGTTCGAGCTAACAGGAATATCATTTGATATTTCTGTCCAATATATTATATGCTGTTACTACATGTATTGAGTCATACTAATTGCACAAAAGTCACTTTATATACCACTTGAGCACTGTTATGTTTGGGTTCATGCTGTTACTGCTTCCAGCTGCCTTTAATCCATCAAGGCATTGAGACAGTATTTAGAAACACGTCAAGACCGTAAAAAAGGTTGAATCACAAAAGTATTCATTCTCAGCACAATTTTCCATCATACTTCATATTTGCTACGCGTAGTTCACGAATTCCTAAATTCCTGCGAGAAAAAAAAGGGAGGCAGGGTTACATAATTTGTAATGCTGCATCATGCTCTGATAAGTTATGTTCTCTTTATACAGTTGTTGTGAATATGTAAATGTTTGTGTATTAAAAAGTCAAGATGCTGTAGAGTCACTTGTTTGAATGTGTGTGATACTGCTCTGTAATGTAAATCTCAGCAAACAAAATCTTCAAAGAGTAAATTATTGTACTGCTGTGTTTTCCTGTGTTTTAATCACTCAAAGCTAACCTTCAAGGGCGTACTGGCCCAGTACCATGCTACGACTGCAGTACCAATGAATGACCGCTGCAGTTTAGTGTCCCCATTGGGTCTTTTAATGTGTCAAGTGACTTTATAGCCAGGATGTTGGAGAAGTAACATCTTTCCATTTTCTAAACTTTTCCAAGAAGATGTTTGATGAGTAGGGCTTAAGAAAGTGTTACAAGTGTGTGTTTTGTGTGCAAGTTTGATGCCATATTTATTTAAAACCTGAAAGTGTTATTCCATTTGCAGAAACCTAGGATTTTCTTTTCTTTCTTTTTTAACATTCCAAAGGGATGGTGTAATATTTCGTTGATATTTCCTAGCTATTGGGGAGCTAGGAATGCATTTTAAGATGCCGACTGACATAGCTGCCATATCGTTAAGTATTGAGACGTGTAAGGGCGTACTGGTATTCATTCAGAAGAATTTGACGATGTGAAGGACACAGTGAAATGTACAGGTTGAGGAGATGCCAAGCATTTTTGGCATACTTCCTACCAGGAAGTTTGGCAAACATGAAATGTTTGATTTGCTGCCTGTGGGAAACAAAAAAATGGCTTCTTAGACATACATCTATGTTCCAACATCTATCTTTTTACCAGGTAAAACTTTTTTTAACATTTTATTTTAGAGCTGTATGTTGGTATTTTCAACAAATGGCTAGAAATGTGTCATTTTGGAGGCATGGTACAGGATAATGTATCACTACTTCATACAATTTTCTCTTT